>NC_039368.1:81784305-82084305 GCF_003573695.1 Papaver somniferum
TATGCCAGCCGCACCACCGTGCCAATGGTATGCCATGCCAACAACATCTCCGCGCCAAAGGTATGCCAACCATGTCAGCCACACCACCATGCCAATGACATGCCATGCCAGCCAAATCTCCGCGCCAAAGGCATGCCAACCATGCCAGTCGCGCTGTCGTGCCAATGGCATGCCATGCCAGCCACATCTCCGCGCCAAAGGCATGCCAACCATGCCAGCCGCACCATCATGCCAATGGCATGCCATGGCAGCTACATTTCCGCGCCAAATGCATGCCAACCATGCCAGCCGCACCATCGTGTCAATGGCATGCCATGCAAGCCACATCTCTGCGCCAAAGGAATGCCAACCATGCCAGCCACACCATCGTGCCAATGGCATGCCATGCCAGCCACATCTTGCGCCAAAAGCATGCCAACCCTACCAGCCACGCCAATGTCATGCCAGCCCTTCCATCCATGCCATCCATGCCGTCCAAACCCTAATTTGGCCGTGCCTAAAACATTGCCAAAGCCATGCCGGCCATGCCTCCATGCCGCTGGCTGCCAAACGAAGGGTTGCAACAATCAACGACCACCCTTCCTTTTGAGATGCAAATATTATCCGTACAAGTTCGCCACCAAACACGTGGAAACTTTTGGCCCAATGCCAAACCCTAATTTGGCCACGCCAAAGCCATGCCGCTGGCTGCCAAGATCCCTCCTGAATTCTTCTTGAGTTTTACTTTCGGGCTGTTTACACCTCCCGAACGATCTCAAAACCTAAATATTCCCGCGAAGATAGATAGGAAATTCTTTTCCGTGCAGAATGGATGGGCAGACCATCAAAATATGAGTCCGTACGAGAATTGTACAACGATTCTAGTAAAGGGCGCTAATTAGGGTTTTAGTATACCAAACCCTAATTTAGACAAAGCCGAACGCTGCCAGCGGCTCCCTTACAAGAGGCAAACGCTTCCCTTCCCAGCCGCAAGAGCTTCCCTTCCAAGACACACGCTTCCAGCGGCTCCTTTCCAAGCCGCAAGTGTTTCCCTTCCAAGCCGCAAGCGCTTCTCTTCCAAGCCGTACACTGCCAGCGGCTCCACTTCACGCCAAATCCATGTCGGCCATGCAACCATGCCGCTGGATGCCAAGCAGAAGGTATCCACGATCAACGACTACCCTTCCTCCTGAGATGCAGATCTCATCCGTACAAACTTGCCACCAAACGACTTGTGGCAATATCTTGGCTACGGTGCCAACTCTTTTCCACTGTGCCAAAACCCTAACTTGCCCACGCCAAAGCCATGCCGACCATGCCTCCATGCCGATGGCTGCCAAACGGAAGGTTGCAACAATCAACGACTACCCTTCCTTCTGAGATGCAAATCTCAGCCGTATAGGTTCGTCACCAAACTGGCAAGCCTCTCAATTTTAACTTTCCAAACAATAGCAACACGCTACACGTTTTCTACGAAAACACTCGAGACATCAAAACATGTCACAAACTGGGGGATGCTCATCAGGGTATTGGTCTGGAGGATTACAGCGTGCGGCGTGCAATACGTCCGTTACAGGAAAGTGTCATAAAAGTGAGGCGGGTAGTAAATACAAGAAGTAATGGTGAAACGTTTCCTTCATTATGGAAACATCGATTCCAGGCGTTATTCGTTACCGCTTTATTCCATTACTCAACCGTTTCCACTTCTTACGAGGCCAGGGTACGTTTCGTTGCGACTTTTATAAATAGGTCTCACCTATTTCCACCAAAGACAAGTTTTTGATCAGGAGCATACACCACTCAGAAATCACTTGTTAGCTTTCCAATCTGCTAGCGTTTCACTTTCTGATACAAGTCGTCAAACAACTACTCTTCCAGAATCAACTATTCTGGTCTCAACACTCTCTTAGCTTCCCTCCCTAAGACCAACCCTTCTCCTTCAGTTTGTGACCGAAGCAAGTCTGGAACAGACATTTATTGGTTTAGGCCGGATTTGTACAGATTGATCTCTCGAATCAAAGTACTCCCTTGCAGTATATTGTTTAGGATTTAGACTCGTTTCTCACCCACACACACGAAATTACCAAAATCAGCAGAAACTGTTTTCACCCTCAAACAATTGGCGACCATAGTGGGAGGTCAATCTTTCGGTTGCAATATCTATTTCCAATTTCCAGTTTCATCTTTCAATTCCGATCTCAAGATGGTAGAAGCAAACAATCCGCTCGCGAATCAATATCTTAGTTATCAGTTATCACACGACGAGGAGTGACTGGGGACTTATCGCGGTCAAGACGGCGTCACCCATAAAACTACGACGGACATGCCTATGGATAGGGTTTGCACCAAGATGGAAGAACAATCTAAAGGAGGAACGCTGGAATACATACCTGGAATATGCTCGTTGTGTTGCTACTTCTTTGCCGCTAGATCCAAGACGAGGGAATAAAACTGATGATACGGGATAAATAAGATGGGTAGCTCCTTTTATAGGCACGATGTTTCTGGAGCTCGAATGGAGGAAGGTTTCCTATTTTTTATTACACATGGGAAGAGGCAACCAGGCCCACTAGCAACGCTCCATGGCGCCAACAGGATGTGGCCTACCTAGCGCCAAGAGACCGCCAGCGCCATCTCCACGCCCCAGCCGGCACCATCTCCGCATCCTAGCTAGCGCATCTCCGCGTCCCCGCCACTCCTAGTCCGCGCCAGTAGCCTGCGTGTTTTCAGCGCCAATAACTTGCATCCTCCCAACGCTAACAGCTTGCATCCTTTCCAGCGCCAGCAGATTTCATCCTTCCAGCGCTAACATCTTGCATCTTTCCAGCGCCAGCAACTTGCATCCTTCCAGCGTTAATAGCTTTCATCCTTTCCAGCGCCAGCAGCTTGCATCTTTCCAGCGCCAGCAGATTGCATCCTTCTAGCGCCAACAACTTGCATCCTTCCAGCGCTAACAGCTTGCATCTTTCCAGCGCCAGCAACTTGCATCCTTTCCAGCGCTAGCCATCTTTTCGCTCCACAACCATCCAAAGTCCAGCGCCATCTTCTCCGCTCCACAACCAGCCAAAGCAGCGTCATCCTCACTCTTTGAAACAACTTCATGGATCCAGCACTCCGTGATCAAAACCGCACCATCTTTGCACGATACACCTACAATCACAAGAACCAGAGCCGCTTCCAACATCCCCAACGTTTCTTCAAGTATGACATCTCCAACCGTCACCAGAGCCGCCTCTACTTCACCATCAGGACGAGATACTGGAGGATCCAGAAGAAGCCGACCTCCTTTTACCACTGTTGATTTGATGGAAAGACAAAAGGTTCTCGTAAGGCTCAGACAGACATGGCTATAACTTAGAAAGAGATACCTATTTTCATCAAGACACTGACGGAGCGGCCACCATAAAAGTTATGTCAACCCAAGATGGGGATGACAAGGAATACTTTTAACATCTGTGCAGGAAATTCAGCAGGACGTGTGTTTATAGATGAAGAGGCTCGATTTGCTCTTGGACGCCCAGTAGAAGGGAATCAGCAATCCAAATTCATCACATGTAAAGATCAGGAACGACTTATCCAAAATCGAGGCAAAGGAAATCAGCAACCCTCCTGAGTTCACAAAGACCCTCTTCCCGTCAGGAGCTGCATGATTTCTGGGGACTTCGTCCACAAAATCGTGCAGTCTATGATGGAACATTTATGTGAGATTCTATATTTCTCCAAGGCGCAGAATCAAGACATATTTGCATCCTTCAACCGCACTTCATCAAGAAAGCAGTTGTTTCCATCCAGGAAAGCCTTTCCCAAACCCAAACCTCTCCTGGAAAGCACGATTGATAGATGGAACTGGGGACTCCTAACCACTATTCAGTTGAAGGATGTCGAGTTTGACAACACGCTGATTGATGCAGCCGCTCCGCTTCAACGTTTGCTCCAGTAGCCGCTTCGCTTCAACGTCCTCCAGCAGCGTCTCCGCTTCAAAATTCGCTCCAACAGCCGCTTCGCTTCAACGTCTTCCAGCAGCGTCTCTGCTTCAACGTTCACTCCAGAAGCCGCTCCGCTTCAGCGTCCTCCAGCAGCGACTCCACTTTAACGTCCTCCAACAACCGCTCTTCCCTAACGTCCTCCAGAAGCGGCCTCGCTTCAATGTTCGCTCCAGCAACCGCTCCCCTTCAGTAATCTCTCCATAAGCTGCTCCAGGATCCGAAGCCGAAGCTTCAACGTTTGTCTCCTTAAGTTTCAACGTCCTCTCCAAGAGACGAAGCCGCTTCAACGCCACTCCTTCCTACAAAGCGTCGTTCCACCACGCTCCCCATGTCAAGGATCATGATCGCAGACAGCAAATCTTCGTAGTCATGGCCACCATTTGATCCATACCGTCAAAACTCATGATCATGGACAGTTTGCTCACTTACGCATCCAACCAATCATGTTACTTACATGGATGCCCATACAATTCCAGCAAACCTACTTTGTTCCCACGACAATGTAGTCTCTTCTGATTACATCTGCTACCAAGAACTGTTGCCGCTCATTTTTTGATACCAGCCAGAGCTTCACCGCAGCAGAAATCACTACAAAGGTAACCCGTACTCCTCCATATTTTAGTTTCATGTGGAAGAAGTAACAAAATCACCAATACGAATGCACGATGGTGATGTCTTTATCATGGTAAACCTACTGACCATACAAGATGGAAACATGTAAACCATACTTGAGGACTGAGGATCTACACGGAATCCCTTTACTGCCAAAGCTCAGAAGACACAGTCAACCGAAGGCCATAGACACAACAAGGTCATATACTCTTCAAGGGTGTGGCACAATAATATCATCACCTATCTATCTAGAAGACGCCTTCAACACTTTACGAGGACGTGGTGGATCCCAAGCCTGCTCAGAGGAAAACAACTTCAGAAACTAAAGAAAAAATGCGACTGAAACATTTTCTTGAAGAAACAGAGGGAGCCACGATAAACAACATAACTCTCTCATTCCTACCTCTTCGCTATCCAGAATATTTCTTCTATGTGATATCCTAAGCATCCCAGCGTCACATCCAGAAGAGTACAATAAGATTGTATCGAATCCCGTGGACATAGATTCAAGGCGATGCAATGAAAGTAGGCTACACATGGGGACTACCAGCATGGGACACTTTCACTCCCCTCAACCTGTTTATTTCTGATTTCAACATCATCACTGCCGAAGTTTTACGAGCCGCGGGAATTTCTCAACATGAACCCGTACATGTGCATCGAAGACTCCAAAAGCACGTCACAAAGTTACATTCACATATTCGGCCATGCCATCGGATCTAACAAAAATATAACTGGGGACTGCTCACAGTGTCCCATTCCATACGATAGTCCAAGATTCAGAAGCTGGTTCGAAGGATGTCTCTTGGAACAAAGTCCTTGAAGACTTGATAGCAACACATCGGCAACAGAATGCCTCCCAACTCATCTATTTCATCCTGTGGTTTTGGAAGATTTCTACCATACAATCATCCACAACATATCATCATCGCGATCAGAAGGTCCAGACACTGAACAACCTAAAGTCAAGGATGGACCGACAACGCAACCACAATCCCCAAGATTAGACCTGACATGATCCTTGCCGAGCATATATTTCATCCATCCATCCCGAGAATGCAGTGGAGTTTGGTAAATTTTGGAATCCATTGGAGAGACACTGCAGGCGAAAGCACGGATCCAGATGAGCAACAGAAAACAGAAGAGGGTCGATACCACTTTTCATGCGGACGGAGTTTCTAGAGTTTGAACAGAATAAATATTCCTTCTTGCTCCATGAACGGGAATAGATGACTGGGCACGACTATGCCATCTCGGGCCCGCAACATCCCTCTTGAATTCTTCCTGAGTTTTACTGTCGGGTTGTTTTCACCTCCTAAACGAGCTCGAAACCTAAATATTCCGCGAAGGGAGATATGAAATTATTTTTCAATTGAAATGGAGGGGCGGACAGTCAAAATCCGAGTTCGTACGAGAATTCTACAACGATTTTAGTAAGAGGTGCTAATTAGGGTTTCGGCATGCTAAACCCTAAATTGGAAAAAGTTGCCAGGTGCCATCACCATCGTTTGATATCCGAAGTTCCAGCGTCATCACCACTGTTTGGTAGCCGAAATTCCGAAACCAGTTTACACCATTCCGCGGACTGAAGACAGTTTCCACCATTCCGCGGACTGAAGCCAGTTTTCACCTGGACCGAAGACAGTTTCCACCATTCCAAGCCAGGACGACGCCAGCGGCTCCATTCCAAGCCGACCAATGCTGACGGCTCCATTCCAAGCCGACCAATGCCGACGGCTCCGTTCCAAGCCGACCAACGCCGACGACTCTATTTCACACCAATTACATGCTAGCGGCTCCCTTCCAAGCTGACGCAAACAGTCTGCATCTCATCCAGCAACCATCTCTACCACTCCACGGCCTAGCCAGCAGCACCACGAGCCGAATTTCCGCAAATCCACCAACGCAAGAGTCATGGATTCTGTTTACCTCCCGAAAAAGGTTAGCCGTATCTTCCTGACCATCTTTTCATGACTGGTTGTTTCGATTTTGTCTTTGTCTGTCACCATCTCATGCTTACCTCGCAAAAATGCCCCTGTTCCGAGCTAAGCAAGGGACTTAATGTTGATGGTGGTTTTTAGCTTAGGGTTAAAATCGTAAAACCTTAGTATGACGTGACGTCACTCTATAAGGAACCGAAGCCATGAGTACCAATATCCCCACTAGCACATTTATTAAGCCTTTCAATACGTCTACGAGAAATTTACCAGGGTACTTTTTTTTTATATGTATATGCTATGTTCCACGGCAGAACCCTGAGTATTGACAGGCATTGTCTTCGCACATGCCAGCCGCGCATGCTAGCCAAGCGTGCCAATCACAAATGCCGTATATTTTAATTAGGGTTTCGACACGCTAAACCCTAATTTCCACACCTCCGCGTCAAAGGCATGCCGACCATGCCAGCTGCACCACTGTGCCAACGACACACCATGCCAGCCACATCTCCGCGCCAAACGCATGCCAACCATGTCAGTCGCATCACCGTGCCAACAACATGCCATGCCAGCCACATCTCCGTGCCAAAGGCATGCCAACCATGCCAGCTGCATCACCGTGCCAACGACATGTCATGCCAGCCACATCTCCGCGCCAAAGGCATGCCATCCGCAACATCGTGCCAACGGCATGCTATGCCAGCTACATGTCCACGTAAAAGTCATGCCAACCGCACCATCGTGCCAATGGCATGCCATGCCAGCTACATCTCCGTGCCAAAGGCATGCAAGCGGCACCACCGTGCCAACGACATACCATGCCGGCCACATCTCCGTGCCAAAGGCATGCCAACCATGCCAGCCGCACCACCGTGCCAATGGAATTCCATGCCAGCCACATCTCCGCTCCAAAGGCATGCCAACCATTTCAGCCGCACCACCGTGCCAACGGCATACCATGCCGTCCACATCTCCGCGCCAAAGGCCTGCCAACCATACCAGTCGTACCACTGTGCCAATGGCATGCCATGCCAACCACATCTCTGCGCCAAAGGCATGCCAACCATTCCAGCCACACCACCGTGCCAATGGCATTCCATGACAACCATATCTTCGTGCCAAAGGCATGCCAGCCATGCCAGCCACACCATCATGCCAATGGCATGCCATGCCAGCCACATCTCCGCGCCAAAGGCATGCCAACCATGCTAGCCGCACCATCGTGCCAATGGCATGCCATGCCAGCCACATATTCGCGCCAAAGGCAGGCCAACCATGCCATATGCACCATCGTGACAATGGCATGCCATGCCAGCCACATCTCCGCGCCAAAGGCATGCCGACTAAACACTAATTTGGTCGTGCCTAAAACATTGCCAAAGGCATGCCGACCATGCCTCCATGTCGCTGGCTGCCAAACGAAGGGTTGCAACAATCAACCTCCATGTCGCTGGCTCCAAAGGCATGCCAACCATTTCAGCCGCACCACCGTGCCAACGGCATACCATGCCGTCCACATCTCCGCGCCAAAGGCCTGCCAACCATACCAGTCGTACCACTGTGCCAATGGCATGCCATGCCAATCACATCTCTGCGCCAAAGGCATGCCAACCATTCCAGCCACACCACCGTGCCAATGGCATTCCATGACAACCATATCTGCGTGCCAAAGGCATGCCAGCCATGCCAGCCACACCATCATGCCAATGGCATGCCATGCCAGCCACATCTCCGCGCCAAAGGCATGCCAACCATGCTAGCCGAACCATCGTGCCAATGGCATTCCATGACAACCATATCTTCGTGCCAAAGGCATGCCAGCCATGCCAGCCACACCATCATGCCAATGGCATGCCATGCCAGCCACATCTCCGCGCCAAAGGCATGCCAACCATGCTAGCCGCACCATCGTGCCAATGGCATGCCATGCCAGCCACATATTCGCGCCAAAGGCAGGCCAACCATGCCATATGCACCATCGTGACAATGGCATGCCATGCCAGCCACATCTCCGCGCCAAAGGCATGCCGACTAAACACTAATTTGGTCGTGCCTAAAACATTGCCAAAGGCATGCCGACCATGCCTCCATGTCGCTGGCTGCCAAACGAAGGGTTGCAACAATCAACTTCCCCCTTCCTTCTGAGAAGCAAATCTTAGTCGTACAAGTTCGCCACCAAACGCGTGGCAACTTCTTTCCCAATGCCAAACCCTAATTTGGCCACGCCAAAGACATGCCGCTGGCTGCCAACATCCCTCATGAATTCTTCCTGAGTTTTACTTTCGGGATGATTTCACCTCCCGAACGAGCAAAAAACCTAAATATTCCCTCGTGGGGAGATAGGAAATTCTTTTCCGTGCATAATGGAGGGACGTACCATCAAAATACGAGTCCGTACGAGAATTCTAAAGAGATTCTAGTAAAGGGCGCTAATTAGGGTTTCAGCATACCAAACCCTAATTTAGACAAAGCTGAACGTTGCCAGCGGCTCCCTTCCAAGACGCAAGCGCTTCCCTTCCAAGATGCAAGAGCTTCCCTTCCAAGCCGCACGCTGCCAGCGGCACCTTTCCAAGCCGCAAGCGCTTCCCTTCCAAGTCGCACACTGCCAGCGGCTCCACTTCACGCCAAATCCATGTCGGCCATGCAACCATGCCGCTGACTGCGAAACGGAAGGTAGCCACGATCAACGGCTACCCTTCCTCCTAAGATGCAGATCTCAGCCGTACAAACTTGCCACCATACGACTTGTGGAAATCTCTTGGCTACGGTGCCAAAGACCTAATTTGGCCACGCCAAAGCCATTCCGGCCATGCCTCCATGCCGCTGGCTGCCAAACGGAAGGTTGCAACAATCAACGGCTACCTTTCCTTCAGAGATGCAAATCTCAGCCGTACAAGTTCATCACCGAACTGGCAAGCCTCTCAATTTTAACTTGCTAAACAATAGCAACATGCTACACGTTTTCCACGAAAACAATCGAGACATCGAAACATGTCACAAACTGGGAGATGCTCATCAGGGTATTGGTCTGGAGGTTTACAGCGTGCGGCGTGCAATACGCCCGTTACAGGAAAGTGTCATAAGAGTGAGGCGGTTAGTAAATACAAGAAATAATGGTGAAACGTTTACTTCATTATGGAAACATCAATTCCAGGCGTTACTCGTTACCGCTTTCTTCTATTACTCAGTCGTTTCCACTTCTTACGAGGACAGGGTACGTTTCGTTGCGACTTGTATAAATAGGTCTCACCTATTTCCACCAAAGACAAGGTTTTGGTCAGGATCATACAACACTCAGAAATCACTTGTTAGATTTCCAATCTGCTAGCGTTTCACTTTCTGATACAAGTCGTCAAACAACTACTCTTCCAGAATCAACTATTCTGGTCTCAACACTCTCTTCGCTTCCCTTCCTAAGACCAACCCTTCTCCTTCACTTTGTGACCGAAGTAAGTCTGGAACGGCCATTTCTTGGTTTAGGCCGGATTTGTATAGATTGATCTCTCGAATCAAAGTACTGCAAGGGTTTAGACTCGTTTCTCACCCACACACACGAAATTACCAAAATCAGCAGAAACTGTTTTCACTCTCAAACAGTAGGTTATGTTCAAAAATCGGTTTGTCCATGAACTAATACATTTATATATTAAGGAATGCAATCTTTTGCAAACCGTGGCTATAATGTTCAGGAATTGATTCGAGTGAATCAAATTAATTCTGCTTCAATTGTGTCTTGTATACTTCTATGAGAATATAACAATTTAACAACTCTAGAACTAGGTTCATTTGAGTCATTTGAACTAGTTATGGTTAAGATGAATATGGTTGATATGAAAGTGTTCATATGGCTAACTTCTATAAACTATTGTTGAGCCAACAAGGTGTACACGTTTAGGTACGGTTACTCATATCTAAATGAAGTCACTTTTCATTTGTGTGTAACAAGCTAAGTTCGATCTAACGGTTGAAACATATTAGCTTGAGTCTAATGAGGTTTTCATCTAACGGTGAATATTGAATACTTCGTTACCAAGGTAACATTGATTGCAAACCCTGATTTGAAGACTATATAAGGGAGAACTGTAGCAACTCGGAAACCTAATCCCCACACCTCTTGCGTGATACTAGTTGCGACTTGAGTCGATTCTCCTTTATCCTTAGGTTTTTCCAAAACCCTGTAGGTTAACGACTTGAAGACTTCATTGGGATTGTGAAGCCATGCCCAACTATTTTCTCTATAGTTGCGCGTTCTGATCTTGTTGTTTTCTATCGTGATTGAGTACTATCTTCTCTAAGATCTTCTCGAGATTTAATATCCGATAGACAAGATAAAAAGTAGTCACAAACATCTTCGTCTCATCGTTTATGATTCCACAATATCTTGTTTCGCTACCATACGATTAAGATTATTGTGAGGCGATTGATATTTCTAGGATGTTCTTTGGGAATATAAGTTCGGCATATTAATTGGTTCATGTTCACCTTGATTTTTCAAAAGACGGAACAAAAATCGTATGTATATCTATTCAATAGACTTTTCTGTGTGATACAGATTGGTTTATCAAGTCTTCGACTTGGTCGTAGCAACTTTTAGTTGTGGGTGAGATCATCTAAGGGAATCAAGTGCGCAGAATCCGGCGTGGTTCTAGAGGCGTAAAGAACACGACTGTACCTTGATCGGTGTGAGATTTTTTAGGGCTCAACTACATTCCAGTCCGAAATTAACTTGGAGTAGGCTATTGTCTGTAGAGGCTTAATACAGTGTGGTGTTCAAATCTAGACTAGGTCCCGGGGTTTTTCTGCATTTGCGGTTTCCTCGTTAACAAAATTTCTGGTGTCTGTGTTATTTGTTTTCCGCATTATATTTGTTTATATAATTGAAATATCACAGGTTGTGCGTAACTTCAATCAATTGTGAATCCAGCCTTTGGTTGTTGAATAAATTGATTGACACTTGGATATTGGTTTTTGATATTGTCCAAGTTATTTCTTATACTCAATCGGGCTCGCAAATTCCTATTTGTTTGATTGCAGATTGAATTGAGAAATTGAGATATAACTCTTGGATGTACTTTTCTTAAGATTGAGTCTGACTGTGGAGTTAGTCCATACATATTGCTAAGAGAAATATTGGGTGTGGTTGTTAAAGCCCCCGCTTTTCATCTTTAATAAGATTAACAATAACATTCGAGTAAGACTCATCACTGTCAAGTTATCAAACACTTTCAGAAGATTTCTCTCGTCTACACAGAGAATCATCTTCACAGCAGGTCAACATATCACATCATGCACCAACAGATCAATCTCCATTGATCTCCACACAATCTCAGCTTTCCTCCCTACAGACCGACCCTTCTCCTCCTCTTGTTCCGAATTGAACCTGGAACGACCATTGTCGTGATTTACGCTAGGGTCCTACAGATTAGTCTCTCGAACTCAAAATACTCCCGTGCAGTACACTTGTTTAAAGGTTCAGGAGATTTTCTAATTCAAGCACCTGCTACCTCGAGCACTTTCCATCTCCACCACTTTTTACCAGAAACTTCCGCAGGTCATTTACCCGCAAAAAGAGAGATATAGAACTACTGTAAATATGTATACATAATAGTATGTATACCAGTTCACATACTGTCACAACTGTTATAGTTCCGGAGCCGCAGTTCATGTACCTAGTACACTTACCGGCTTATCTATAGTTTGACAACGACCTTTGGTACGCATACCGAAATCTGCGATCAAATACATCACGTTTTAGGAACTTCGAATTAGATCATAATCTAAAATTTAAAATACATTAGAGATTAAGGGTCACTAAATAATTGTAGTTCCCGCGGAAGATTTTGAGTCATATTGGATTTATGATACGAAGTAAATTCTGGGTCACGTCACATGATAAACATTGGATTACTTGGAAAGTCATCATGACAATTTTGGTTATATTTTACTTCTTTTCAAAATAGTAGGCAGGTTTCATGTACAATTTATACATTAAACCAACCAGCCTATTATTTTTAAACGGAGAAAGTAATTCTTTTGTTCACTGAGTGATGCTGTCGATTTTGAATCACAACGCATATTTTGGTTGAGAAGTGAAACAATGATTGATTTGGTCTCTAGGATTATTCTATTTCGTTTAGACACATAGTTAAATCGTCTTGAAAAGAAAAAGAAAAGAAGAGAGGATATAGTCCTGGTGTATGGTAATTTATTCACGGATTTCAGTAAAACGAGATATTGTAGTAAATGTATTACTATCTATGTTTTAAAATAATAGGCAGGTTTGTATGTAAATTTACACACGAACCTGCCTGTTTTTTAGAGATAGAGGGAGTATAAAATTTCACTATCCAGAATTCAACCTGCCTATTTTTTAGAGATAGAGAGTATAAAATTTCGCTATCCACAATTCAAACAATGGGTGCTACAATGGCAATTTAAATTCTCTAGTCTCTAACCTCATTTTCTTGAGAGGGAAATACAAAGCTAAACCAAGGGAATGAGTAAACAGGAATTATTACATTCTGCAATGAGAAATCAAACCGTATGTATAGATGATCACAAGATTCACAACCATGAATTCCATTAGTCGCCATCATCATCTCCCTAAAAGACTTTATTAGTTATGGTCATTTTTTTTACTTGATTCACCAAAATGCGAATTCAGGATTCAGTGTAACGGCTTCCTTGTATATCATATCTTTAATTTGCTCTTCCATTAAACCTTGTTGTTCAAACTCAAAAGAAAATGGCTTTAAACAAATCGGTTCTTCTTCTTCATCATGTAATCTTTCTAGATATGGATGAGCTAGAGCTTCTTCAACTGCACATACCAACAAAAATAACTTCTTTCAATAATTAAAATATGAATAGATGTAGTCGCAAAATTTCAATTCTTGTGTGTAGGAAAATACCTGTAATTCTCTTGGTGGGATCATATGCCAACATTTTCTCGATAAGATCAATGGCATCAGGATGAATATGTTTATAAATCCTCGCTAGTGATTGTCTAGGATGCTTAGGTAATTGTTTGATATATCTCTTTGTGTCTTCACTTCGGACAAACCCAAGATCAGCTTCAGTAGGTGTTCCAAGTAGCTACATAAATAACATGCCCAACAAATTAGCAACTATGCGAATCTGCATTTGCAAATTTAGAACGAGCTTTAGTATGCATACCTCATTAATTAGCCGCATTTGATGAACGGTATCTCTACCGGCGAACAACGGTCTTTTAATCATAAGCTCCATAAATATGCAACCGACAGACCAAACATCAATTGAAGCAGTATAATCTGATGCGTTTAATAGCAGTTCTGGTGCTCTGTACCATCTTGTAACAACATATTCAGTCATGAAATCGTTCTCGGAAGCCGGCCGAGCTAGACCGAAATCGCAAATCTTAAGATCACAATTTGCATTCACTAATAAATTACTTGGCTTCAAATCTCTGTGTATTACACTTGCTGAGTGTATGTATTTCAATCCTCTTAGAATCTGATACAAGAAGTACTGCATTTTCAACAAAATTAGAAACTATTAGTCAGTAATTAATTAACAAAACAACTTAATTAAGCCTTCAAAAAAAATTAACAAAAATGATAATTAATTACTTGGATATGTTCTTCAGATAAGTCTTGATTAGATCGTATAATTTGATGAAGATCAGTATCCATGAGTTCAGTAACCATATAAACATCTGAAAATTCTTTACGAATTGGTGGTGGAATCACATCTTTAACACCAATAACATTCTCATGATCTAAATGACGAAGTAGTTTGATTTCTCTAAGAGTTCTCTTTGCATCCATTGGATTATCAAACGCATCAGCTATCTTCTTGATTGCAACCATTTCATTTGTTTCTGAATTCATCGCAGAACTATAAGAAAGAAAAAAAAAAGAGTCAATCCTACAACTCACATCTCTAATTACAAAACAGAAACTAATTTCAGGGTTCAAGATTCAAAATTCTTACCAGACGATTCCATAAGCACCACGACCGATTGGCATAATAGGAGTGCTGTATTTACTTGTCACTTCAAATAAATTTCCAAAAATATTGTACTCAACGAATTTCCCACCGTGAGTTACTGTAACTGGGAAATCTTCTTCCATTAATGAATTTCCAGAAGCAGAATTTCCTTTCATTTTCTCAGAATCTAAGTTTATGATGATGATGAGTTTGAAAGAACAGAGGAGGAAGAAGGAATTTATATACACGTAACGAAGAATTGAATGAAAATACGAGGAAACTGTCAAACTAAAGAAGTAAACGGCGTTGAAAGATTATTGACCGTTGATATAAACAGCCGCCTTGATTGGAAGGTGATTGATGGATTTGTTTTTTCACAGTCAGTTGTTGAAATTTGAAAAGAGACGGGTCAAAGTCAATGAAAAGTACAGTCCCATTCAAAAACGTGTGACTCGTGGACTGAACGGGATTTGTTAAAGAGATCTGATGAATATTTGATCCGATTTGCAAAATATTTTTTTTTGTTGGTTTTTGAGTTGTAGTGGAACTCTATTTTATTTTTTGTTTCAAAGTCCGAGTATAATATGAATTACTATCAAATCAAAATAAAATCTGAAACCTAATAATACGAACCCTGAATTCTTATTAAAACCCTTGCTAAGTACGAACTCTTGTTTTTATTACAGTGATCTTCTTGTCTGCTTTCTCCTTGATTCTCTGATTGGCATTACGGTTTGTTTTGCCGTTATATCTTTTATTAATTTTTTTAAGCACATTTTTCTCTTGTTCTCACATTATTAATTCTTTTAATTGAAAGGTACTTAGATCATACAATTAGGTATAATCTTTTGTTGTTGTTTTTTTGTTACAATTAGATATGGGTGATGCAGAAAGAACTGTTGTCTCATCAGAAGCATCCCATGAAAACTACTGCGGACTTTATTATTGTTGGCAATGCTTCATTAAAAAAGACAGGTAATTAATTATTTTGTAAATTCTAATCGAAGCTTAAGAAAAACTTTGTTTGTTGGTTAAAGCTGATTATCTTTTTGAATTTTTATTTTTTCTAACATGAAAATAATGAATTTGATTAAAAAATAATGTATTGATAAAAAGTGATAACCCTAGAGAGATCTAAAATAAGTTTAACTAGAAAGTCAGGTCGCCTAGTACCAACGCAATAAGCACAAATACTTTCGAAACAAACGTCTTGAAACTGCATGGCTGCTAATGAATGTACCAAATTTCTGTACAAAATAATTTTTTGTACACCTCAACTAAGTTATTTATTATCTCTATTAGTAAAGTTGTTGAAACTGCATGGCTGTTAATGAAGGTTTAAATTGTTTATTAAATAATTTTGATACATTTTCCAATAGACTAGTATCCATATCCTACATATTCTACTTGAAGCTTAGAAAAATCTTCGTTTATTACTTAAAATCGATTATACCATTCTAGTTAAGTTAGAGATGAGTGCCATAATTTTTTTTCTTCTTCTACCAAGGAAAGCACAAATTTTTGAGTAGAAAACATGGGAGTCCTGGAAAGTGGCTATCCAGGAAAGAGTGAAAATAAGTTTAGCTATAAAAAAAATAATGTCATCTATTACAAAAACAGTAAGCACAAACACTTTCCAAACAATCAATTTGAAACTGTGTAGCTACTAATGAAGTAGCATTTTTTTTAGGAAGGATACCAAATTCCATAAGATAATTTTTGGTACACTAAACTACTAGAACACATACAGACCCACGGTCACTGTTTTGATTTTGCGGACCATTTTCTGGTGTTCTCTAACGGTATTAATTAGCATGAAAACATTATTCAAGATTTTTTTTTTTTTTTTTTTGTGAGCATGAAAACATTATCGAAGATGTTAGACTGGTACACTGTAAGTCAAAGTGGAGGGACAACTTTCTATGTTCTTTTATTGTGTGGGTAGTGGGCCATATAAGGATTGACGCCCGTTTAATTTGCATGCAAATACGTATATTAACTGTGGAAATATTTGAAGTTCTGTACGGAAGCAGTTAGATGTTGTAGGAAAACCTTGCAGCTTTACTAGGCTGGTTTTCCGATCAGGTGGTTACACTTTTCTTTTTTCCTTCTAGTTAACCATTTTATTGATTTTTGCTTCTTTTCAATAATGCAGTTGCAATGCTAAGGAGGGATCATCATCAGTAACACCAGAAGAATCGGTCGACGCGCAAGTTGAACGTTATTTGAATAACTTTCCGGTGGGATTGAAATTTCGACCAAGTGATGAGGAGGCTGTACTATTTTATCTTGTTAAGAGATCCAGGAACGAACCGTTACCTATTAGTCCAATAAAAGAAGTGAACATCTATGAGTTTACTCCTGAAGATCTTCTAGGTACGTGTTCATATATTGTTGCCGATATGTTAAAGCATTTTGTTTCGACATGTTGATGCGGTACTGATGGTGTTGCGTTTCACACAGATAGGTACAAGAATTATGGAATAGAAGGGATAGAAGGAAAAGAATTGTACGTTTTCACACCCAGAGAAAGAAAATATCCCAATGGATCTCGACCTGCACGCTATATTACTGGTCGTTATATAGGATTTTGGAAAATTGTTGGAAGAGCTGATCCAATTCCTAATGAGCGGACTCACATTGGGACCAAGCGTTCGCTGAGGTTTTTTAAAGGCACGAAAGACGATTTTTCGAAGACACCGTTTAGCATGACTGAATACATCTTAAAAAGCAAGATAAATAGTGAATCAGGTCACCAAAATGGCGGTAAGAAGCAGGATCCGGTAAGCATGCATTTTCAAATTCATTTATTTGCAGTTGTCTAAATTATTTGTATTTATTACTTGTACCATTTATCTCGCATGTGTCCAGTTTTAACATATATTTCCTGATTCAGGTGAATTTGGCGTTGTGTAAGATTTGGAAAAGACTGCCTTCTAAGAAAGATTTATCACCGGTAGCAGAATCGTCGACGGAGAATACTGATACTACTTTGCTCGAGAACGCTGAATATAATTCATCAGGCCCGGTCATGGAGGCACATCAAGGTTCCTCCGCGACCAATATGGTTATGCCTACTGGTAATGAAAATTCTTCACATACTAATGGATTCTTGCAAGACTACCACATTGAAGATGCGACCAACTCGTATGACAGTTTTCTGAATGATGAAGACATGTCGTTTGAACAACTAGATGATATCCTTGATTGTGTGCTCGGCGACACTAACACAGAGTTCAATACATTTGGGCAAGCCATGGGGCCGTATCAAGATTTTAACTTGATGGATACGGTTATGCGTAATGATGGAAGTTTCTCAAATATTAATAGATCCTCGCAAGACCAAATAGCAATGGAGGAGACATTTCTCGATCCTTTTAGGCTTTTCGGTGACAACTATTTGCCGGCGGGAGAAAAACAGAACGGAGAGTTACAGGTGGCATTGAACCAGGAGAACCAGTTTGAGTCATCATCAGTCGTTTTAAACGATTTGGATATCTGTGGTTCTTCTTGCTATAATCATTCTTCCTATCATTTTGATGAGCAGAAATAGAGGATCGCAGCAAATCAATAACGGAACCAAAGCTAGGGGCTAATTTTTTTCCCCAAGTGTTTACACTAATTTTCTTAGCTTCAGAACAAAAGAGTCAAAGACGCATCATGCTAAAACTAAGTTAATTGAAATTTATTTTAATTCCATATATATTTTGTACGTACTAATGTCATCATCCAAACCAAAATCATACTTATATTAATGCCTAATGAATTTTTCACTAGCTAGCCATGGTTTAGTTAGAGTAAGTTTTTGTGTAGATGCTCAGAAAATCAGTGTACGAATTTGAGGCCTTAGTACCGTTGATATAAACAGCCTCCTTGATCGGACGGGACTGGTTTTCTCCACAGTCAGTTGTTGAAAATAGACGGGTCAAAGTCAATGAACAGTACAGTGGCATTCAAAAAACGTGTGGCTCGTGGACTGAACCGGATTTGTTTAAAAGATTTGATGAATATTTTATCGGATTTGCGAAATATTTTTTTGTTGGCTTTTGAGTGTCAGTAGAACTCTATTTTATTTATTTATTTTTGTTTCACATTCCTAGTACAATATCAACTACTATCAAATCAAAATAAAATCTGAAAACCCTAATAATATGAACCGTCTTATGTATTAATAAGGTAAGCAATTAAGGGTGTTAGTGGGGTTATATACAAACATGATGAGATAACTAGCATACTGTAAAATAGATGAAAGAAAAGTCGTAGCCTTTCATTAGTTCTCTGTTTTCATTTCTCAAGTTCTGTTCTATTTCATTTCTAGTTCTCTGAAGTACAAGTCTTAAATGACAATTTATACTAGTTACACAACGGGATAAGCATAATCCCCCAAACTTCTATTTGTTCAAACAAGTAACACGTATTGTAGTACTTGTCATGCTGCAAACGTTGAGTTCATGCACGCTGCCATATGAGAAATAGTGGGTCCCATGTGATGGTGGGCATCCACAAAATATTACCGATTTACAACACTCCCTCTTGGATGCCACCATTCTAAAACGTTGCCTCGTCAAAACTTTGCCTGAACTTGGAGTGAGATTGATCGCCGCCATGAAATGCTTTCTCTGTCAAAGTTGCGTCAGGAAAACCTTTTAGTACAAAACCTAATCTTAGAATGAGGGTGGTCGTCGCCACAGAATATTTTCTTTGACAAAGCTGCGTTAGGAAAACCACTTGGGACAAAACCTAAGCGCCGGGAAATATTTCCTCCGTCAAAATTGCGTTAGGAAAACCACTTGGGACAAAACCTACACGCTTGCGTTAGGAAAACCACTTGGGACAAAACCTGAACGCCTGCACCAGGAAAACCACTTGGAACAAAACCTGAGTGCCCAAAGTTCATAATAATGCTGACGTAAATGTTAATGTTGCCTCATTAAAAACCTCGTCTGGAAAACCACGTGGGACAAAACCAGACCAACGGAAAAGAGTACAACGGACGTCGTCCGATAATGGTGATGAACACGCATATGATGCCTCGTTAAAACCTTGACAAGGAAAACCCAACGGGACAAAACCTTGGCGAAGGAAAAAGAGTACATCGCGTTTTAGTCCATCCAAAGATCTACGAGTTTACCCCCCCTGAAGCATGACTTCTTAAAACGGCCGGTGGTGCAAACATTTTATAGCCTTCAGAAAACCGCTTTACCATTTGCAGTTTATGGAGGATTGACTGCTGGTCTTGTGTCGGGTGCACAACCGCCATTGTACACCTTGCATTTAAATCCTCAGTCCATTGCACACCAATTTATTTTCCGCTTTAACTTCAGGCATAACAATGAAAGACCTTTTGTAAACTCATAAATACCGTAGAATCAATTTCAGCCTCTAAAAACGTAACCTGCAAAACAAAAGTTAGAAAACACAAGATAATGCATGCATTATATCCATGTATGGTACTTCTGGACCATAAATTTAACGTACGTATCAGATAGATCGATCACTTCCCAGTAATGGTGCTAATTTAGAAGCACGATAAGTATTACGAGTATTAAAACTAGATACACTGGTATATACAGACAAGTTTTATATGCTAGCACGTCCTCGAACATCAGGTCGAGCAAATATTTTGATTTCAGCGAGATCTCAAAAATCTAGTTCAAGCGTGGATTTTAGCGCTATTAAAGGTTCTTTAAGAAGCCAAAATGATATCATCATTTCATCCGGATTTTAACCTTATACCAAGAACATAAAAATACACAAAGGATTGTTCATAAATTTCTCCTCTTCAAAATGGTGACTATGACTAAAATTTCAAGCCTGACATAATTCACAAGGTCAGGAGGCTGCCAGAGTTAAAACTAGAATCCTTCAGGGATTCAAATACAATCACCAATCATAAGTCATAGCTAGATGCAATTAGAGTCTTTTTCCAGAGACTACCACGCTAAAGTGCATCAATATTAGGAGAATACCTTAGAACCAATCCTGGGATTCAGCAGGAAACCCTTAAATCGCACTTAAAACGATAATACTATTCTCTCTGCGCTTAATCTCAAACACCAACCTGTAATTTTCAGGCCTCACAATTTTACGGTGTGAGTCGGATCCGAACTTTTGCGCTTTTTCGAGAGATTCCATCTTCTACCTTAGTTTGAGGTAACATGTCATATGCCTACCAATCACAATGTCGATGTTCCTCCGCAGAGGGGTACACAACCATTATTGTAAACAGTAATCGACAATCATATATGATTTAACACATTCTCTGGTGCATGCACATTCAAGAAAATTTTACAAACTAGTACCAGCGCCACTTCAGGGGCTTTATCATATCCTCATCTTCAATAAGGAGTTTCAAACTTAGAGAATGTGGATCATATTTGATAGTCTCCACGAGCACTATCTGTGTCTCTCTTCAAGAGCACTACATATTAGAAAAGTGATTGGAACTTCTTTTAAGAGGCATATATGAGGCAATTATTCAGGCCTCAAGCGTGTTTTAACACACGACTTTGTCACTGCGAGATGCATGATTTAACCTGCTGAGACAACTTCATGTGTCTGCATCCTCAAGCAAGTGACGAGCAATATTTTCCCCAGAGCTACTGCAGTTATTTGTTTTAAATCATGAGTAATCTCCAACACCTCAATTACATCCAATATCTTGGTGTGAGAAAACAAAGAAGATGTCTCACGCCAGTTCTAGCGGCAGCCGAACTTTGTTTGATCATGATAATTACTTAATCAGATAACCTGTTGAATTTTCGACATTGCTTACTACAACCTTTAGGTGGTGTCTGTCATCTTTATGACTTCAAGGGAAAAGTCCTTAAATTTGTCGACATAATTCGTGCCATCTTCAGGTGGCAGTCTTTCTCCCCCTGGTTTAGGCGGGAAAAACCCTTTTAGGTTATCATAATTTGCACCGTCCTTTTACGGTGACGCTTCTCCCCCTGAATAAAGTGGGAGAACCTTAAAGGTTATCAACCCTAATCTTGCCAAACTTCTGGTGGCGGGTTGTCATGCCAACTTCTGGTGGCATTTTAGTTTTCCTGATCATGGCGGAAACATTACCATCTCTGGAAACTTCTGGTTCCATAATTGCCTGATTTTCAAAGGCAATTCTGCTCATAATAGTTTTTGGGTTTTAATTTAACTACACAATAGGTATCCCAAAAACAGCTGCAGGCTCGACAAGAGATGAGATATTTCACGCCGTTCCTTATAACGGTTTACTTCCTCCCCCTAACGGTGGGAATACAGTCTCATCTTCAATAAGACATTACCAACACATGGTTTTAAATGTCTTATGAATCAAAACCAACATATATAGCTAGGTGACGTTATGGAACAAATACGTAAGTTGTAAGGTTGCTTCCCAAGATATAATTGATGGTAAATAGTTGGTCGAGCAATAAACTAAAGATGCTTAAACAAAGGACTCAACTAGACCATGTCGAGTGCGCACATGTGCTAACTGTATGCTCAATATAACACCAACTGGAGGCAAAGCATCAAAGACTATCAATTTACCACCACGATAAATAGACTTAAGTGGAAAGTCCAAAAATTGATACGCAACCACAACATTTGCACAAACAGTTCGGCAAAATCTAACATTACGTGTTAATATAACAAGAGACCATCTAGTAGATGTGTCTATCAATACATTAAAGTATTGAAATCATTTTCCATATTGCAGGGCGAATAAATCCTGCAATTTTTACCTTGAATCCTTTCTAGGAGTTAATGTTGGTGATTCAGCAACGAGTTACCATAATGATAATATTAATGCAATTTAACAACTAATTGTCTCAGGGACCAATAACACAATTTACATCCTTATTTAATAGAAGCTTCAGGTTCAGTAAAGGATGTCCATGTGCATTTTGAATCGTCTACTCATCTTGGTAGAACTTTGGTGTCCATACTGATCATGCCTGAGCATGAATAATTCAAGGGTCATTAAACTTCTGGCTAATGACAACGTGGAATTCGACTGTTTGAATTCTCCTATGGCACACCCCATAATAGAGAGCCTCGTGCTTCTGGCACAAAAACAAATGAAGTAAAAAAAAATACTCCATAAAAATGCTCGTTGTCGTTTCAAGGTGGTAACGCCAAATATTCTCAAAAACTCAACAGATTCTTCAGGGATCCGGAATATTATAAGGCGTTAATAAAGATGACTGTTATACCACCAAAATGATACACACTCTTCCGGAGCCGTCTATCATATTATTCGAACCCGAAATGGCATTTCACATTTCCCAAAACCTCTACAAGGTTACAGAAATGGTTCGAAAAATTTGTGTTTGTTGTTCCCTTGTTTTGAGACAAATATCTCCATCATCCATATCTTTATTGGATAGATTACTTCTGGAATCCATATCCTTTGGCAAAGATACACGAGAGAAAAATAGTAAAGTCATCAACAAAAAAACATTTGGTAACTATGGGCTACTTCGGGAACCCAAGAATTCGTGGTTAATTCCTGGAATCCAACTATTTCGGTAGACCACTCCTGGAGTCTACTTTATGGATTACTTATGGAACCCATAAATTTTGGATTATTATAGGAAGGCACAAAATATATGTTGGACTGCTTATGGAGCCGACAACATCTCATGAATTGCTTCTGGAATCCATTACTGACAAAAATAAGCAAAGAAAATAAACAAAACTTAAAACAAAGGATAAACATCCAAACAAATATGGCACTAATACAATATCAACAAATCTCCAATTTTATCACCTTCATAGCCAACGAAATATTAATTTACAAGTGTACAAATGGATACACTCTTTTATGGAAAAGTTTCCTACTTGGTCACTTCAGGGACCGCAAATAGGAACGACTAGCACTTTTATAGCGGGTCACTTCTGGGACCGAACGGCTAGCGGACCGTGCCTTTTGCATCGATACTATGCTAGACGAAATTCTATATTCTGGTGGAATTTTTTCAAAATCTCTGGAGATTATTTAGAGCAAGAGAAATTAAATTTATGTTATCCTCTAGAGATACAACAATTTCTCGCTTCGCCGGTATTAAAACCGCAAATACCATAACAAAAATAATATAGCGAAAAATTATTAAAGTTTACAGAGTCACGGTTCTCACCTTCCGCACTTACCCAAAAACATTCGTACAAGTTTGCAATACTTGTAGAACAACTTGCCTCCATTAATAGCGTTACTATCCCAAAAACATTCGTACAAGTTTGCAATACTTGTAGCACAACTTGCCTCCATTAATAGTGTTACTACCTTTATGGGTATCATCCCCAGCAGCTTGGCATAAACATCGTCGAACACTGGTTTATCAATTGGCGGCATCGAGCTATTCGTGCCGATAACGTCTTATGTATTAATAAGGTAAGCAATTAAGGGCGTTAGTGGGGTTATATATAAACATGATGAGACAACTAGCACACTGTAAAATAGATGAAAGAAAATTCGTAGCCTTTCATTAGTTCTCTGTTTTCATTTCTCAAGTTCTGTTCTCTTTCAATTCTAGTTCTATGAAGTACAAGCCTTAAATGGCTATTTATACTAGTTACACAACGGGATAAGCATAATCCCCCAAACTTCTGTTTGTTCAAACAAGTAACACGTATTGTAGTACTTGTCATGCTGCAAACGTTGAGTTCATGCACGCTGCCATATGAGAAATGGTGGGTCCCATGTGATGGTGGACATCCATAAAATATTACCGATTTACAACAAACCGTGAATTATTATCAAAATCACTGCTAGGTATAAACTCTTGTTTTTATTACAGTGATCTTCTTGTCTGCTTTCTCCTTAATTCACTGATTAGCATTAAGGTTTGTTTTGCCATTAATTATTTTTTCAAGCACACTTTCTTTACTTCTCACATTAATTCTTTTAATTATTAAAATTTACTTGATCATACTATTAGTATTATCTTCTGTTAATTATTTTATGTTTTGTTAAAATACATGAAAAAAGGTATGGGAGATGCAGAAAGAGTCGTTATCTCGTCAGAAGCACCTCAAAAAAATTAATCCCGCCTATATTATAGTTGGGGTCCTTGGGGATGCTTTCTTAGAAAAGACAGGTAACAAATTATCTTGCATATTCTATTCGAAGCTTAAGAAAATCTTTGTTTGTTTGTTAAAGGTAATTATGTCCTGTTCTAGTTGAGTTAGAAGTAGGTGTCATCTTTTTGAATTTTTATGTTTCTGACATGAAAAAGGTCAATTTGACTAAACAATACTGTATTTATGAAAAATGGCTAAAATAAGTTTAACTAAATTCTTTTATTTAAAAGAAAATTTGAGACCAAAAGGTATATTAAAGTTTAAACCTAAAGAGGTTTACTACCTACATCCCAAATAGCTAGGAAAAGAAAGAAGAAAAATTACCCACCTCAATATCATTGTGTTTCAGTCTCAAATCGTGGATATCATCATCCAACTATTTTAACATTGTATCACAATATCTGCAAGTTTAACTAAATGGTTGATGAGAGTATACCAAATTTCATACTAGTACGCTCCTCGTAAACTAGTATTCCTAGTAGCAATGTTGTTCTAGTACGGTAATTGTTTTGATTTGTTTTATTTAGACTATTTTCTGGTGTACTCTGACGGTATTGCATGATAACATTATCCATGATGTTAAACTGGTACACTGGAAGTCAAAATAGAGAGACAACTTTCTACGTTAACTAACTGTGGGTGGTGGGCCTTGCTTATTGTCTAACAATGCCCATTTAATTGGGAAGTGATACACTTACCGACCTTATGTTCCGCAGAAAATCCCGATTGGGTAATCAACGGACGGGAGCAAAGGTTCTCAACATTTGGATGTGTAAAGGGTTTATGTGGGTCCAGTTGTTATTACATGCGGGATAACTATCGAGAGCTTTATTCGGTCATTCTATCGTTCCCATTTAATTTGCATGCAAATACGTGTTACTGTTAACTAACTGTAGAAATATTTGAAGTTTTTTACCGAAAGCACGCAGTTACATCATGGTGTATGAGAATTATTTGCAGCTTTACTCTACAGCTTTTCTTCTAGTTAACCATTTTATTGATCTTTTCTTCTTCTCATTAATGTAGTTGCAATGCTGAGGAGGGATCATCACCATTAACTCCAGAACAATTACTCGACGCACAAGTTGAACGTTATTTGAAAAACTTTCCGGAGGGATTGAAATTTCAACCAAGTGATGAGGAGGCAGTACTATATTATCTTGTTAAGAGATCTAGGAATGAGCAATTACCTAATACTCCAATAAAAGAAGTAAACATCTATGGGTTCACTCCGGAGGATCTTCTAGGTACATGTTTATATATTGTTGTCGATATGTTAAAGCATTTTGTTTCTGACATGTTGATGCAGTATTAATGGTGTTGTATATGTCTTTGATGTTCTTCACACAGATAGGTACAAGAATTATGGGATAGAAAGAAAAGAATTGTACGTTTTCACACCTAGAGAAAGAAAATATCCCAATGGACGTCGACCTGGACGCTGTATTACTGGTCGGTATGTAGGATTTTGGAGAATTGCTGGACCAGCTAAGGAAATTCGTGATACAGATCGTACTCCAATTGGTGTCAGGCGTTCGCTGAATTTTTATAAAGGGACGAAAGACGAACACTCAGATACACCATTCACCATGCATGAATACATCTTAGAATATAAGATAGATAGTAAATCAGGTCAGCAAGATGGCAGAAAGAAGCAGGAGCCGGTAAGCATGCATTTTCAAATTCATTTACTTGCAGTTGTCGAAATTATTTGTATTTCTTTTATTGCTTGTACCATACTATATGTTTCACATGTGTCTATATAATTTGCACTAACATTTAGCCCCTGATTCAGGTGAATTTGGCGTTGTGTAAGATCTGGAATAAACAACCTGAGAATATCTTATCACCGGTAGCAAAATCATCGTCGGAGATTACTGATACTAACTTGCTCGAGAACGCAAATACAGAATATAATTCATCAGAGCCGGTTATGGGGGCACGTCAAGGTTCCTCCTCGATCAATATGGTTATGCCTACTGATAATGAAAATTCATCACATCCTAACGGATTCTTGCAACGCTACCACATTGAAGATGCGACCAACTCGTATGGAGGTTTTTCGGATGCTCAATACATAAACAACACATGTTTGAACAATGGTACCTTGATGATTTGCTCGATGACACTAATACTGAGTTCAATTCATTTGGGCCAGAGATGGGGGTATATCAAGATTCTTCTACCTTGATGAATATGTTAATGCCTAATGATGGAAACTTCTCAAATATTAACAGATCCTTGCAAGACCATATGGCGATGGAGGAGACATTTGTCGATCCTTTTAGGACGTTCGGTGACAACTATTTGACGGGAGGAAAACAGAACGGAGAGTTACAGGTGGCATTGAACCAGGAGAACAAATTTGAGTCGTCAGTCCTTCGAAACGATTTTTATTTCAGTGGTTCTTCTTCAGCCAATCAATAACCAAAACAACCGGACAAAGATAGGTGAGGCGACGGCCTACGAAATCCAAAATCTATGGGCTAAATCTTTTACGTAAGTGTTTACACTAATTTTTTTTTTTGGCTTCACAACAAAGACGTATTATATTAAAAGTAAGTTGAAATTTATTTTAATAATTCCATATATATTTTGTACTAATGTCATCATCGAAACCAAAATCATATTACATTAACACCTACTGAATTATTCACCTAGGATATCTACATTCACCTAAATTAATGCATGGATGCACCATTCTCCCGGATGTAATGCATTATATTATACATGAACTTACAAAAGTTTCGATGACTTAGCTTAGTTACAGTAAGTTTTTGTGTACAGTTTCAGAAAATCAGTCTAAACACTTTTGGTATTTGAGGCAGGTTCCATTTACTCGAAGTCAATCAAATTAAACCCAGGTAGTTTGATACTTATGTACGCAGTTTCATCCCACATTTCCTGTAAACATCAGATATGGTTCGTTTTTATAGTATTCTTAGATTGCATGTTGAACTGGGTTCATATTCACTTTAGCTACGTACAATTGTACAAGATTGAATCATTTATTTTGAAGTATCTAATTAATATAAACATAGTTTTCTTAGTGTCTTTTCTTAGTCGTGGTGGGATCTTGCAACAATAAACAACACGTTACATGTATCAAAAACTAATATGTAAATAAATAATCCGAAACAACTCTACCAAATCAATTTGACGAGGGCTGAATCACAGGTTCAACAAGTTGTCCTTACCATATTAGTTCGCGGGTATACTCGAGTTGAGTAATGCTAAAAATAAATCTGTGTAGAAAAGGGATTTGGTGCATGACATACGCGCATATCGCATGGGTCAAAACATGTATTTTTGTCCACCCGCTCTACACACGTGTTACAATACATACATAAGAGTATGGTTATATAGTGGAGCTCCTCTTTAGTTTTCCACAATGTGGGACTAAAGGTTCCATTTCATTCACCCAAAAAATGAGTAAGTATCCTTAGACCCTTAGGTCATTAGATCAAACCACACCAAGTCCATAAAACCTTTTTATTAAAGCTCATTTTCTCCAACAATCCCCCACATGAATGAAGTATCGGAAAACGAAAAAAATCAGAGTAAGGAAAATACCATTTAGGCAAAGGTGTCCATGAGGTCTTGAACCCTTACTTAGTGAGAAGTTACCGGAACTACTTGCTAAACAGTGAACCTAGTCTTGAACTGATAGTGTTTGGTGTAATTCGCGACAACAACCACGCATGATATCTTCCTGACATTGCTAAGTTCGTGTCGTTTTGTCCAATTTGGCCCTGGACATATCCTGTTTCTCAGAACGCTCTAGAGAATCGGCTCAATTCTCATATGAAGCGGCCCCACTTCCACATTCAGATAAGTGAGTTCCATCAAGAGTGTTTACTGCTACAGCCCACTTCAATCTTAAATTGAAACTATGGAACTCATTAAGACTTATTTAAAAGTCATCCTCCACATGCAGTGACACTATCACATCAACACCATAGGGAAGGGACAAAGAATAAAATTCTCTGATAGTGTTTACCTTTACCTACCACAAATTAGTTGTCTTATTCGAAACCTTGATCTTGGAATCTCCAATCAGCAAGGTTGAGTATCCTTCATGGCAAGTTTAATTATTGAGCCTAAGCCCCACCCCCTCGATGCTTTACTAACTATATTGGACAAACCTTTTGTTAAAAGGTCCGCAATATTCTCCTTGGACCTTGTCCAATCTATGGAAATAACGCCAGTTGAGATTAATATTTTCAAAGAATCATGTCTTCTACGCATATGTATAGACTTTCCATTGTAGAAGCTATTCTTAGCTCTATCTATTGCAGATTTGCTGTTACAATGTATAGATATAGCTGGCACAGGCCTATGCCAGAGAGGAATATCTTTTAAAAAGTTTAATAGCTATTCAGCCTCCTCTCCTGCTTTATCTAACGCAATAAACTCCGACTCCATAGTGGAACGAGCTATACATGCTTGTTTGGAACTCTTCCAAGATACAGACGCACCTGCTAGAGTGAATACATATCCACTCGTAGACTTAGATTCCTCTGAGTCTGCTATCCAGTTTGCATCGCAAAATCCCTCAAGAACGGCCGGATACCCTTTGTAATTCAAACTAAAGGTCATGGTGTACTTCAAGTACTTTAGCACTCTAATAAGTGTATCCCAATGTATCTGCCTTGGATTACAAGTATACCTGCTTAACCTACTCACAGCATAAGTAATGTCTGGTCCCGTACAATTCATCAAATACATCAGACTTCCTATGACTCTCGAGTATCCAAGCTAGTTAACTCCTACATCCTTATTCTTCATGAGATGACACTTAGAATCATACAGAGTACACACAGGTTTACAGTTAAACTGATTATATTTATTAAGTATGGATTCAACATAATGACACTGACTCAAACTATAGCCATTAAAAGTTTTTCTAATCTTCATCCCTAATATGACATCAGCGGGGCCTAAGTCTTTCATGTCAAAGTTCTCATTCAACAGTTTCTTAGTGGAATTAATAACATCCATGTTTGTACCTAGTATAAGCATATCATCAACATAAAAGCATACAATCACACATGCATCCTTGACAAGTTTAGTATAAACACACTTATCAGATTCATTAATTCTAAAACCACTAGAAATCATCACATGATCAAATTTTTCATGCCACTGTTTAGGTGCTTGTTTCAATCCATACAAAGATTTAACCAGTTTACAAACTTTCTTTTCACAACCTTTAACTACAAAGCTCTCAGGTTGTTCCATATAAATTTCTTCATCTAACTCACCATTAAGAAACGTTGTTTTTACATCCGTTTGATGTATCTCTAGATTATAGACATAAGCTATAACAATTAATATCCTGATGGAGCTAATTCTACTCACTGGCGAATAGGTATCGAAAAAATATATACCTTTTATCTGTCTGTAGCCTTTAGCTACCAACCTAGCCTTGTATTTTTCAACAGTTCCATCTATCTTACGTTTTCTCTTGAAAATCCATTTACAACCTATGGCCTTAGACCCTGGAGGTAAATCTACAAGTTCAAAAGTATTGTTTTCTCGAATGGAATCCATTTCACTAATGGAAGCTTCTTTCCACCATGGAGATTCAGGACAAGTCATGGCTTCTCTATAAGTCTGAGGATCAGACTCGGCTAGGTATGTAATGCAACCAGGATAGGCTTTATTAGTTTTATCCCTTTTACCTCTTCTAGGTTCTACTTATGGTTCATCTTCCTCTAAAGGTAATGACTGACTAGTTGAAGACATGTCTAGGGGATCATCAATACATCTCTTACGAGAGTCACGTTTTAAAGGAAAAACATTCTCAAAAAAATCAGCATCCCTAGACTCCATAATAGTATTCAACCCTATGTCAGAAAATTCAGAACTCACAACCATAAACCTACAAGCACTACTATGCTCAGGATACCCTATAAAACACAATCAACGGTTTTGGGTCCTATCTTAATTTTCTTAGGATGAGGGATGCCCACCTTTTCCAAGCACCCCCACACCTTGAAGTAGTCGTAAGACGGTTGTCTACCTTTTCACAACTCATATGGAGTTTTATCTGATCCTTTAAAGGGTACTCTGTTCAGGATGTAGTTGGCTGAGAGAATTTCCTCCCCCAAAAGTTCGAAGGTAATCCTGAACTAATTAGCATGGCATTCATCATATCCTTAAGGGTAAGGTTATTAATTTCAGCTACACCATTGGATTGAGGTGAATAAGGGGTTGTAGTCTCATGTATTATTCCATGTTCTTCACAGAAATCTCCTACGGGAATTTCAGACTCACCACCACGGTCATACCTAATAGTTTTAATGGTAGTATTCGATTGGTTTTCAACTTCACGTTTATATATCTTAAAGGCTTCTAAAGCATCGTCCTTCCCTCTAAGTAAGTAAACATGGCAGTACCTCGTACAATTATCTATAAAGTAATAAACCATTTCTTACCACCTCTTGTTTAAACTGACTTTATATCAACTAGGTCTGAATGAATTAAGTCTAAGGGTTTAGAGTTTCTCTGGACATTCTTATTGAATGATTTCTTAGCATGCTTAGATTCTACGAAAATCTCACACTTATGATTTTTATCTAAAGTGAATTTGGGTATGCAACATACGCTAGCCAGTTTATGCATTCATTTATAATTTACATGACCAAGTCTACCATGCCAAACGTTCAATGACACACACATGTAAGCAGAAGAATCATTAAATTTCAATTCAGGACAAGTTACATTAAGTTTATATAGACCCCCAGTCTTATAACCCTTACCCACATAATCATTGCCCTTACTTACTATAAGTTTTCCAGACTCAATTGTAACTTTAAAACCCTTATCATCTAAAACTGAACAAGAAACAAGATTTTTGCAGATGTCTGGAACATGAAGAACTTCATTCAATGTGAGAGTCTTTACATATGTGAGATTCAGACCGACCTTTCTATTTCCTGCAACCTATGATTCAGATGAGTTACCCATATAGAGTTTCTCGCCTTCCTCTACCCTCTGGTAGGAGGTGAACAGGTCTCTGTTCCCACAAACATTCTTGGTAGCTCCGGAGTCTACCCACCAGTCCATCACATTGGCTACCAAATTAACTTCAGACACTACAGCAGAAAACTCGTCTTTGCTTTTCTCAACCAAGTTAGCATTATTTTTCTTATCCTTACGTTGTCTACAGTGAACTTCCATATGACCAGAATTTCCACACACCCAACAAGGACCTTTAACTTTAGTAATGCTAGACTCTGGTTTACGAAACGTACCTTTCTTCTTAGGACCATGCTTCGAGTTGCGATAATTATTGTCACCTTTTCCATCTTTGGAAGACTTGTGCTCGGACATATGAGCCTTGTTAGTCATGTCCCTTGAAGATGACACGTTCTTGTATTTGGTGCACATCATCTCTTCCGCTTGAATCTTCTTTCCCAATTCAACCATGTTGATATCGCCAGTTTCATGTCTTAACTTTTTCTTGTACTCCGACCAAGAATATGGTAACTTCTCAATTGCCACATATACTTGAAACGACTCATTAATAACCATGCCTTCAGAAAGAATCTCATTAATGATTTTTTTAAGTTCGAGGAATTGGTCAACAACAGGCTTATCATTCATCATCTTCAAGTCCATAAACTTCGCCACCAGAAATTTCTTGCTCCCTGCAGTCTCCGCTTGATACTTTTCTTCTAATGAAGTCAACAACTCATAAGCAGTCAAGTTATCTTTAGCATTGTAAAAATCATACATCTCATCTTCCAAACTGTTCATGATATGGTTTTTAGCCATATAGTTACCCATTGTATAATAGGCTATATCTTCATCAGTATTATCTTCAGCAGCCATCAAAACATCAAGAGGACCTTGCAGTACTGCGTCCAAATCATGATTGCTCAGAAAAAACAACATCTTGGATTGCCATCTCTTGAAATCCTTTTCGTTAAACTTCTGTGGTCTTTCAACATCGATCTTTGTTGTCGTTGTTTCCATTGTTGCACAGATAGAAATAATATGTTAAGATTGTTGGGATCTTGCAACAATAAACAACACGTTAGATGTATCAAAAACTAATATGTAAAGAAATAATCCGAAACAACTCTACCAAATCAACTTGACAAGGGAAGAATCACAGGTTCAACAAGTTGTCCTTAACACATTAGTTCGCGGGTATACTCGAGTTGAGTAATGCTAAAAATAAATCTGTGTAGGAAAGGGACTTGGTGCATGGAATACGCGCATACCGCATGGGTCAAAACATGTATTTTTTCCCACCCGCTCCACCCATGTTTTACAATACATATATAAGAGTATGATTATATAGTGGAGCTCCTCTTTAGTTTTCCACAATGTGGGACTAAAGGTCCCATTTCATTCACCCAAAAAATGAGTAAGTATCCTTAGACCCTTAGGTCATTAGATCAAACCACACCAAGACCATAAAACCTTTTATTAAAACTCATTTTCTCCAACAAGTCGAGTGCTCTCATAGTTTGTTTTTTTTACTGCTTTGATAATATGTCTTTGATGCGTAAATGATCACCTCAAACAATATCTTTATTTATGAACCATATGCAGGTAGTTTATAAGGTGTAGGGATAGGAGGTTAGGTATACTAGCACAGTCAAACTAAATGATAACTTCGGTCTATGGTCCACTTTTTTCGAAGGAGAAGTTATATTAAAAGAAAAAAGAGGAGAAAACTCTTTTACAAAATTACAAGAGATTACACAGACATGAAAGAGCTCCAATTGTTCCAAATAAGGTTGGAGTCTACAAATTTGAAAGTATCTAGATCAGAGGACCATAGAACTACTAACATTTTTACATGATCAATAACTTCAGAGACACATATGTGTCTAGAATTAAACACTCTTGCGCTTCTCTCCTTCCACAACATCCAACAGATCGCATAGTGGATAATTCTCCAAACCCCTCTAGCTCTTCCACTCATAACATTTTTTTTCCATGCATCAAAAAGCTGCAACAAGTTTGCTGGCAGTGGCCAAAAAATCTTGAAGGCTTTTATGAAATAATTCCAAACCTCAAAAAAATATCCACAGTGCATAAACAAATGATCATCTGATTCCTTTTTATTGTTGCAGAGAGGACATAAATCACATTCAATATCTATGCATTTGTGAATCAACATGTCTCTAGTTGGAAGAGAATTATGAAAAACAACCCATAGGATAAAAGTAACCTTGTGTGGAATGTTGCTCTTCCAAAGATGCTTCTCAAAACTGCACGCTTCAAAATCACCAGCCAAAATATTATAACATCTCTGTGTACTGAAATCTCCATAATAGTAATCTCATCATCCTCTTCCACAAGAGTAGGTCTTTTGAGTAAGTCCCACTCAAGTTGTTCATTCGCATCCAGATTTTTCTTGAAAATACAATTCCATCCATTCTCACTAAGCACATCAAACATGGTAGCATCCTTATCTTTAACAGTTTAAACACCACCGAGAAAATCTCTTGCAAACAACCTATGTTCAGCCATCCATCCTTCCAGAATCGAATACCTTTCCCGTTTCTGATAGTGAACCTTGCAATTTTTTGCACTTCTATAACCAAATTAACCATGTTTTTCCATAAACTCTTGCATTGGGGATGATTATCAACATCAGGAACCAACAACTCACTGTTTCTTTTAAACTTTTGATGAATTATCTTCCTCCATAAGTTATGTTTTGACCTCGAATATCTCCAAATCCATTTAGTCAGCAGAGCACGATTTGTTGTTCAAAATAAATTCCTCATACCCAGACCCCCATTCTCCTTAGGCATGCATATGTTAGTCCAAGCCACCCAAACTAACTTTATACTACCTTCCACAACTCCCCACAATAAGTTCCTAATTATCTTTATCATTTTCTCTTTCCACATTAACTAGAAGATGGAACAGAGAAAGATAATAGATTGGAAAACTTGCGAGAAAGCTCTTGATGAGAGTAATTCTTCCTGCTTTATTTAATTTTCTCTTCTTCCATGTAGCTAACTTTTGTTGCATTCTCACCAACACATAATCCCACACAGAAGTACTTCTCCAGTGAGAACCAATAGGCATACCCAAGTAAGTAAAGGGTAGTTTCTCAGTTTTGCAACCAAGTTCCTTAGAAAAAGCACCAATTACATTATCAGCCCCAATAGTAATCATAGTTCTTTTCTCAAGGTTTAACTTCAAGACTGTGATAGTCTCAAACACATCCAGAATAATGAGAAGTCTTCTAACTTCATCAGCATTAGCATCTAAAAAGATGAGAGTGTCATCTGCAAACTGTAAATGGGAGATTATGGTTTCATGATCCATCACAGTGAACCCAGTTAGTTGACCTCTAACCACTGCATCATTTATTAACTTAGATGGATAAATGTCATTCACCAAAACTGACAAACGAGTGGTTGTTACACACCACTTAATCCAAGAAATCCATTTCTCACCAAACTCATGCTTATGCAGAATAGTAAAGAGAGAATGCCAATTGACATTGTCAAACGCTTTCTCCGTATCAATCTTAGAAAGAATACCTGGCTTTTTAGACTTCAATCTGCTATCCACACATTCATTGGAAATAAGAACTCCATCTAGTATTTGTTTATCATGAATGAAAGCACCTTGAAAATCAGTAATAAGATCAGGCATCACCTTTTTTAACCTCTCTGCAAGCAATTTAGAAAGAATCTTGTAGACAATACCAATAAGACTTAAAGGTCTAAAGTCTTTTGGAGTGCAAGAATCTTCTTTTTGGGAATCAATGTAAGAAAAGAACAATTGAATCTCCAATTAATTGACCCAAACCTGTGAAAATCTCTAATCAGGTTCATGAAATCATCTTTGAGAGTGCTCCAACAAGATTTAAAGAACTCAGCAGTAAGTCCATCAGGCCCTGGAGCTTTATTAGCTCCCATTTTCTTGATTACTCCCAAACTTCTTCCTCGGTAAACTCTCTTTCAAGCCAAATTCTATCATCATCTTTCACTCTTGGAAAACAAAAATTTTCCATTTGAGAATGAACTTCAGCTTGTTAAGTGAAGATATTAACATAGAAACTTCTAATCTCCTCTTTGATGACATTATGCTCAAAACAATCAACACCACCAATTTGAAGTTTAGCAATTGTGTTTCTTTTTCTTCTTGCACTAGCAATACTATGGAAATATCTAGTGTTTAATTCCCCCCATCTAAAATCATTCTGTTTGGCCCTTAATTTCCATTTCCTAGCTTCTTGAACTTCAATACTTCTCAGCTTCAATTTTCCCTGCATTCTCTCCTCCAAATGAAGATGTTGTAATGCTTCATCCTCATCAAGAATATTTAACTCATGAATTCTTTTTGTAAGCACAGTTTTCTCTCTAGATGTAGAACCAAATTCCTGCAATCTCCAAGGTTTAATAAAATGTTTCAGATTCTGAAGCTTAAGAAAAAATTTTGAACTAGCACTTCCTTGATAAATCATGACATCCCACTATTCCTGAACTTTCTTCGCAAAGTCTTTATGCTCCTCCCATAATCTGTCAAGTTTGAAATATAGCTTTGAAGGCAAAGAAGGCTCAGTAATCACCAAAAGAAGATTGTGGTCAGATATATTTCTAGTCATCACAACTTGAAGTGCATTAGGGAAAGCATCTTCAAAGTCATGACTGAACAAGAACCTATCTAACCTACAGAGAAGGGGGTTTGAGTGATTGTTAGACCAGGTGAAAGCTCCACCAATCAAAGGTTGATCAACCATTTCCTGATCCAAAATAAAATCACTCAAAAATGCATTATTCCTTACATCTCCATCTCCTCTCTTTCTCTCTTCACTTGAACGAACTGCATTCATATCTCCTGCCATGCATATAGGGCCAGTCCACCGTCTTCTTATTTCTTTCATGTCTCCCCAAAAAGAAGCTCTCGGATTAAAGTCGCATGGACAGTAGGCATTGGCTATAGCCCATTTGAAACCGTTCAACCTAGTATTAATTACGAAAGTGATGTTATTGTAGCCAAACCTTTCATCCAACTTTTCAAGACGAGAACTATCCCAAATGGATAAAATGCCTCCACTGCTTCCCACGAAGGGATATAATGTATGGTCCGTAGTAACTAAGAAAACTAATCAATCTTTATAAGGTAGAGAGACAGGTCCAGTAGTGTTAAACTTTATAAAGATTGGTTTGATAGCAGAGGTGATATTGAAGCTATATTTACTAACCATTTTAAAAATATTGCTACTTCTTCTAAGCCTCAGATTAATAACGACATTCTGCAGCTTTTTCAACCTTGTGTTTCAGAATTACAGAATAGCAGTCTTATCCAGGTGCCTCAGGCTCAAGAAATAAAGGATGTGGTTTTTCAAATCAAACCTTGGGCTTCTCCGGGTAACGATGGGTTTCAAGCTGGATTTTATCAACATTGTTGGGATGTTGTTGGAACTGAGGTAATCTCCATGGTACAATATTTTTTCACTCATAAACATATGTCCAAGGCCATCAATCATACTTATCAGGTTTTAATCCCCAAAAATTCAAACCCAAAAACTCCTGTTGATTTCAGACCCATAAGTCTGTGCAATGTTAGCTATAAAATTATCTCTAAAATTTTAGCCAACCGCCTTAAACCCCTTCTTCCTGATATTATCTCCCCTACTCAAACTGCATTTGTTGCAGGAAGACATATCCATGACAATATTATTATTGCTCATGAGATTTTGTTTAGTATGAAACGTAAAAAGGTTAAGAAGGCTTTGGTTGGTTTGAAATTAGACATGTCAAAGGCTTTCGATAGGGTGGAATGGTCTTTTCTGCTTTATATATTTCGGCAACTGGGTTTTCATAATGATTGGATTATTTTAATAGAGCAGTGTATTTCTACTTCAAATATTTCCATTCTTATCAATGGCAGTCCTTCTTCAACTTTTTCTCCGACTCGGGGTATTCGTCAAGGAGACCCATTGTCTCCTTTTTTATTTTTTTTTGTTATGGAAGCTTTTTATAGACTCCTGCAGCTTAATGTAGACTCTGGTTGTCTTTCAGGGATTAGAATTAATCAGCACTACTCTGTAATTAATCATCTGTTCTTCGCAGATGATTGTTTGTTATTTTTTGAAGCTGATTCTACTCAAATGCAGCAGCTTCAACACTTGCTTCATATATTTGGACAAGCTTCAGGTCAGGTGATAAATATGCAGAAATCAACCTTATTTTTTGGCAAGCACACTTCTAATGCTCATAGGTCTAATATTGCTGGTATTCTTGGTATGAAAGTTATGGGCCTTGGCGAAAAATACTTGGGTATACCTCTTCTGCTGCATAGATACAGACATAAGAACTGTCAGGGTATTATTGATAACATGAATAACAGATTGCAGGGCTGGAAGAGCAAAATTGTGAATCAAGCAGGAAGAACTACCCAGGTTAATTCTGTTCTAAGCTCTATGGGTCTGTATCAAATGCAGGTTTTCAAACTTCCTGAAACATCTCTTCATCAAATGGAAAAAATTCAGAGAAGCTATTGGTGGAACAGTTATGTCAAGCCACATTCTCAAAAGTACATTTCTTGGAAAAAGGTATGTTTACCTAAAAGGCTAGGTGGTTTAGGACATAAAAATATGTGCAACTATAACTTAGCTTTTCTTGCGAAACTAGCTTGGCAATTGTTACATAACCAAGATGCTTTATGGGCGAAGTTATTGAAAGGTAAACATTTTCCTCATCATGACCTGCGTTTCTTCCCTCCACCGGTTAACTTAAGTTCAAGTTGGATTTGGCAAAGTATCTCTATTGGGCTTAAAATTGTGTTGAAAAATGCTAAATGGAAAGTTGGTAATGGAGCTCATATCAACATCTGGACTTCTAACTGGATTCCTTCTCTGAATTCTGCTTTACAGGACTGGGGTGATTTGAATACGTCTAACTACCAGTTGGTTTCTGATCTTATAGATACTGATACTGAACAGTGGAATGTGTCGCTTCTTCGTCTCCTTTTTACAGCTGATCAGGTGAACTCCATTTTAACCATTCCCATTCAGTTAGATCAAGAGGATAAATTAATCTGGCCCTTTACAACCACTGGTATTTTTACTACTGCCTCAACTTATAGGATGTTGTGTGATAAGGATATCCTAACAGATAACTCCATGGGTTTATCTCAACATTTTTGGTTATCCTTTTGGAAGTTGAAAGTGCCTTACAAGTTTCAGCTTTTTCTGTGGAGAGTTATTCACAATGTTGTTCCAGTCAAAGCAAGAATTTTCACCCATGTGCATAATGCTGATTTACACTGTGTTCTTTGCAACCACTATCAAATACAAGATCTGGATCATCTTTTCCTTCATTGCCCTTTCACTAGGGAAATATGGCAGTATTTTTTACCTCATCAGTTTCACTTTATTTTGCAGCACTCTTCTCTCTTATCCTGGATTCAGACTTGGCAACTCCAAGACTCTTTCATCAACATCCAGAAGTCCCCTGAGATTGTTCACTTAGCTATGTGCATCATGCATTTCATATGGAAGATTCGATGTAGTGTTTTTTTTAACAATACCACCCCCAACCATAACTTTGTAGTCCATCAGGTCACTTCATACATTCTCCAGCATCATCTAGGAAACACTCCTGCTAACTTCAGTCATCCTAATGTTCATAATGAGCGTTTATATCATAAATGGGAACCTCCTCCTTTGCAGTTCATAAAAATTAATATTGATGCTTCTTATCATTCTACTTTTTTGTTAGTTGGTATTGGAATTATAATTCGGAACTCTGCAGGGGTTTATGTCATGGGAAGGGGAGCCTTGAAAAGAGCTAGTAATGCTCAGCAGGCTGAAGCTTGGGCAATGTTGGAGGCTATGCAACTGGCAGATTCAAAAGGTTGGTCTCGAGTGATTTTTGAATCTGATAATCTGGGAATTTGTTCTTTTCTTCAACAACTATCTTCTCTTTGTCACTGGCAGAGTATACCCCTGTTGCGAAAATGTGTAAACATATGTAATATTAATCCTGGTTGGTCTTGTAGTTTTGTGTATAGGTATGCTAATAAAGTTGTGGATGCAACAGCGAAGGCAGCTTATAAACATAATCTATGTGGGGATTGGTGGTTTCATCCACCTCCTTTGTTAATTCCCTATATAGATTGTGATGTATCTGGTACTCATGTTTAATACAAGTTCTTTCCTTGTTAAAAAAAAAAAACTTTATAAAGATCGAATTTCATACAGAACACCAAGGTGCTACACGTGTTAGCTAGTAGGAAGTTAAATAAGTCAAAGTCTATCTGTGTGCGTATTTCATCGGTTCAAAAATGATGCACAAAATTGGATAGGGTTCCCAAAACTGTCCATTTACAGGGAATATGAGAGACTCGTTCCCAAGATAGGCTCCGACCAAATTTGAGGGCAAGTCTCATTCCATCTGATTCTCGGGGTCCCACCACTTTACAGTCAAACCAGAATCACTTTTCGTTGGTTTCTGATTAAATTGGATACTCTCCAATGACATCTGGTTTTCGGTGTCCCACCACTTTGCAGTCATTCCAGAATCACTTTTCATTGGTTTCTGATTAAATTGAATACTCTCCAATGAATTTAAGCATTTAAAGATAAAAGGAGTTTAGTCTCCGGTTGGTACTACACGTAATGGGTGGTAGTACCACAATGCAGGCGATATTTCTTTTTTTTAGTGCAAACAACTAAACAATAATAAATGCAGGAGAAGGAATTTGGTGATGAATGACTTATACCAAGGACCATGGAAAGAGAAGCTTATTATTGGGGCATCACTTTCTAATAGAGGGACTTCACCTAATAGGACAAAAATGGATCATCCATACGCAATTTCAAAAATCTCTTATCTAAAATAATTTTAAAATGACTAAACTATCCTTGTTCAATCAGTGATAATAATTTAATTACTTAATGATTAGATTAGTGAGTCTCTTTTATGCTTGGTGAAAAAACAAGATCAAATTAAGTGTTAGTTAAAGGAATTTTTTTTTTTGTTTTTTGGGGATTCCTTTTCAAGATCCTAGATTTTGATTCAACCAAAGTGAAGGAATTAATGGCTAGAAAAAATTAGGTATACCTCTAACTTAGCTCCAATGTGATTTTGTTTACTCAAAATAGGTGAAAGTAAGTAAAAAAGATTATATTCTTTTAGATTTTCAAAAAGATTTACGGTTGGTTCTTTGTTAACCAACCGTAAAACCGGTTTACGATTAGGTGACGACGGACTCCTAACCGTAACTGGTTACAATTGAGAAACCCTAATCACAAACCAATTACGGTTAGATTTTAGACTCTCAGAACCGACCGTAAACACATTACGGGTGAGGCTTTAGCTTTTCTATCCAACCGTAATTAAAAGTTTTAGCTATTGTTTCTACTTCCTTGAAATAATATTGGATAACTATTATATATCGTAAAGATTTGGTGACCGACCGACTGAATCAGTCAAAAAAATTTCAAAGATAGACACGCGTAGTATAATACCCATTAGATAAACATCTCCATTTATAAAGAATTATGTCTAGCCACGTGAGCAGATATATGTGAATTTTGTGTATGTTAAAACTCATGTACGGGATTATAAATAGCCAACTTTAGTTGGATGTAATGTATAAGAATCTTGAATTTTGGATAAGCAATAAAACACCTATGTATTAGAAAAAACCCAGTTGTAAATGGTTACGGTTAACTACAAGAAGGTGACTTACACCGTAAGTAAATTAAGGTTGCAATATCTCAAGCCATTTGTCTGATATTTTTGATGAGGAGTTTTCTGCAAATGCTCGTGTCAGTCTTGACGGTAATACACTTTCGCCTAACTCTTATCATTCCTTTCATTGGAAATTTTCGAGCAAAACCAATCTAAATGTCTCAAGGCTTCCACATCAGGCACTGATGCTCAGGTATATTTTTCTCTTTTAAACTATTTTCATTTTCCGAGTTATCATTGTTCGTTTAACTGTTATATGCATATTGGCTTCTTTTGCTTTAATAATAGCATGAAGGTTCTTACTTGTAATGTTCAAGGTCTAGCTTCTAAGGAAACTAGGGATAATCTTAATGATATCATCCAACAATATAATCCAGATATCATCTTTCTAATGGAAACGAAAGTTTCTGAGGCTAGAGCTAAAGTTTCGGCGCAAAAATATTCTTATCCAAACTCCTTATTTGTAAGTACCATTGGTCTTTCTGGGGGTCTAGTTTTTCTATGTGATATTGCTTGTTGCAATGATAACATGATTCACCTCTTGATTTCCTCTGATGCTTCTAAACAAGAGTGACTTTTATCCTGTGTTTATGATTCGACTTATTACGAGTCGAAGCAAAGGCAATGGGAATTTCTTAAAGACTTGAGTGATAATGTCTATCAGCCTTGGATTGTTATGGGTGATTTAAATATTCACCTAAACAATCAGGAGGCTACTAGTACAACTTCAGTTAAAAAATGGGTTTGTGAGGTTATTAACAGTATGGGTTTGATGGACATGCAGTTCATAGGGTCTAAGCATACCTGGTCCAATAGAACTAATGGAAAGGGTTATAAGAGGGTTAGGATTGATATGGCTTTACAGAATTCTAATTGGGTTACTGAGTATCCTAATTCTAGGGTTCTGCATCTTCCATTCTTAGGCTCAGATAATTGTCCTCTCCTTCTTATCACAGATCCAAGTGTGGTGAAACCCAGGAATAATTGGAAATTTTATAGATGCTGGTTATCTGATTCTTCATGTTCTGAATTAATAAAAGATTCTTGGCAGTGTTCTCATACAAAAATAGTTATTAATGACAAGCTAGATAAAGTTAGGAGAAACTTATCAAAATGGAATCGCTACAATTTTGGTAAAATAAACATCCAAGTGCAGCAGCTACAGCAACATCTTTCTTACATACAATCTTTTCCTTATAGTGACTCAATTTCAAATGAAATTAATTTCACTGTACAAAAGCTAGAGTACTGGAAGAAGATTGAAGCTGACTTCTGGATCCAAAGATCTGGAGATCATTGGTTTAAGGATGCAGATAATAACACAACTTACTTTCACACAAGAGCTAACAGGCGTAGATCTAGAAATCATATTTCGGCATTGCGTGATCCTAATGGTAAGTGGTGTCATACGCATGAAGAACTTGCAGATCTTCTTACTAATCATTTTGCTGCCATTGCCACTACTACTAATCCGGTTTTCAAGCAGAATTCTTTTGATATAATTTACCTTGTTATTACCGAAGAGGAGAATATATCCTTGACTTCCATTCCATCAGAAAAGGAAATATTTTTTGTCTTAAAATCTATTCCGAGTTGGAATGCACCGGGACCGGATGGTTTTCCGGCTGGCTTCTATCGAACACAGTGGTCCACTGTAAAGTCTGACACTATTGATATTGTCCAAGCCTTCTTCAAAACAAGTCAGTTACCAGAAGGTGTAAACAAAACAACCACTTGCCTGATTCCTAAAACACATCATCCTTCTACTCCAACTGACTATAGACCTATTGGCCTTTGCAATATCACTTATAAGATAATATCCAAGCTTCTAGTTACAAAAATGAAACCCTTAATGGAAAAAATTATTTCTCCTACTCAGGCAGCCTATGTCCCAAATAGGTACATAAATGACAACATAGTAATGGCTCATGAGCTCATACACTCTACGAAAAAATCCAAAAAGAAACAAGCACAGGTGGCTCTTAAATTAGATATGTCGAAAGCATTCGACAGGGTTGAATGGTCTTTCATTGATAAAATGTTAATGTCTCTTGGATTCTGTCAAAATTGGAGAATATTAATTCAGCAATGTATTTCGACTACCTCTGTCTCGGTAAGGCTTAATGGGAGCATGTGTAAATCTTATACTCCATCTCGTGGTCTTAGACAGGGAGACCCCTTGTCTCCCTATCTATTTATCATTGCAATGGAATATATCACTAGGTCTCTATTACATGTTGAAGCATTGGGGTAGCTGACAGGCATTCAAGTAGTTAAAAATTTTATACCCATCAATCATATGTTATTTGCAGATGATTGCATGCTTTTCTTTCAAGTGGAAAAATATAGTCTTAATCGACTGAAATATATTCTCCAAAACTTTAGTGAAATCTCAGGAGAAATGATAAACTTGAATAAGTCTTCTGATTTTATTATGGGGGATATATATGTCCAGCATAAGGAGTTCATTAGGAAAGAATTAGGAGTTAAACAACTCAGTTCTTCGGACAAGTATCTGGGTCTTCCAATTCTTTTAGGTAAAGCTAAAACTACTTCTTTTGCTTCTATTAAAGATTATTATCAGCATAGACTCCAAGGTTGGTGTTCGAAGACTCTAAATCTTGCAGCAAGAACAACACTTATCAGATCAGTTCTTAACTCAATCCCAGCACATTATATTAGTAATTTTAGAATTCCAAAAAACATCATTACTAAATTAGATCTAATACAGCGAAAATTTTGGTGGGGTCGAACAAAAAATAAAGGTTACAGTCCCATTTCTTGGAATACACTCTGGTATCCAAAAGAGGAGGGAGAACTTGCTTTCAGAAACCTTGAATTGTATAATCATGCTCTCATGACAAAGTTAGCATGGAGGATGTGTACGGAGGAGGATAAACCATGGTCTCAGTTAATGAAAGCCAAGTATTCTCCACACAGTAACTTTTTGTATATGCAAGAATCACCTAGCAATACATCTTGGATATGGAAAGGTTTAGAAGTCGGTCTACAATATGTTAGACAATTCCATAGATGGGATGTTAGATGTGAAACAAAATTTCTAGTTTGGTATGATAAATGGGTAAGAGGTTTAAATAGTCCTCATGTTCCAAAAGATGATTTTGCTGAGCCTATTAGGATTGTCTATGTCTCTGATTTAATGTTACAGAATCCAAGAAGATGGAATACATAATTGATTAGGAAGGTCTTTTCAATAGAAACTGCTAATCTGATTCTAGATATTCCCCTAGTTCAGTTTGGTACAGACAAACTCATTTGGGAACTAACTAGAACTGGTGAATTTACAGCAAAATCCACCTATAGAGAGCTTGTTAGACAATCTCATACTTCTTCTGCACCTAACAGTACTGACATACCTAAGTCAGTTTGGAAACAAATGTGGCATATGAATGTTCCACACAAGGTGAGGATTTTCATTTGGAAGTGCATGAGGGATATAGTACCCACAAAAACCAAACTGCATAAGTATAAAAATGATATCCTTCCTACTTGTGCTAGATGCAATCAAGCTGATGAAACTTTGGAACATCTTATCATGTATTGTGACCATTACAGATCTGTGTGGTTAGGCATGTCTGTCAATGTCTATGCTCTGCAATCACATAATATACAAGTAAAAGACTGGATCTTATCATGGTTTCAACAATATTATGATGGATCTCCTCAGACTAATACTGACTGGATCTCTATGGAAATGATCACAATGTGGTTCTTGTGGAAAAATAGATGTATTAAAGAGTTTGAAAACAAAAACCAAAACCTAAACTCTACTCTTTTTTCTATTACAAACATGTTGAAATACTGTTCGGTGAACCATGATGAAAGAACAATCCAAAAAGAAGAACATTGGTTGTTGCCTGATTTAGAATAGTTGAAGCTTAACATGGATGCTTCTTTTGATAGTGATTCTTCACATGTGGGTGTGGGATTGATTCTTAGAAATTCTACAGGTTCCTGCGAATGCATCAGAGGAAGACTCTTCCATGGAAGAATAGATCCTGAGCATGCAGAATGCCTTGCTTTTAAAGAAGCTACTCTATGGGCAAAAGAAAAAGGTCTGAATGTCATCAACTCGGTTAAACATCCCAAATCTTTAGTTCATTGGATGAATGAAGGTCTTGTACATGAAATAAGGCATCTACTATCTAATATTTCTTGGTTTAATGTAAATTATGTAAGAAGACAAGCTAACAATGCTGCGCATGTAATTGCGAATGAAGCTAGAACTGGTAGACAATCTTTTGACTATCAATGTAATATTCCTGAAATCTTCATGAAAGAGATCAGGAAAGATAACATGTCTACCATTGTAACTTAAGTTGTAGTTTATTTTTCCTTTAATATATATCTTGGTTTGAATCAAAAAAAAAATTAAGGTTGACAACTTACTATGGTTTAAACCTATCGTAATTTTGATTTGAGCAAAAAAAAAAATCCAACCGTATAACAATTACAGTTGGTATATTGTAAATTAACTCGGTTAAATATCCCAAATCTTCAGTTCACTGGATGAATGAAGGTCTTGTAAATGAAATAAGGCATCTACTATCTAATATTTCTTGGTTTAATGTAAATTATGTAAGAAGACAAGCTAACAATGTTGCGCATGTAATTGCGAATGAAGCTAGAACTGGTAGACAATCTTTTGACTATCAATGTAATATTCCTGAAATCTTCATGAAAGAGATCAGGAAAGATAACATGTCTACCATTGTAACTTAAGTTGTAGTTTTTTTTTCCTTTAATATATATCTTGGTTTGAATCAAAAAAAAAATTAAGGTTCGCAACTTACTATGGTTTAAACCTATCGTAATTTTGATTTGAGCAAAAAAAAAATCCAACCGTATAACAATTACAGTTGGTATATTGTAAATCAAAACCAACCGTAACTACTTTTTAAAAACCTAAAAGTGTTGTTATTCAGAAATATTTACGGTTACGTTTTTGAGAGTCACAACCGTAAATAGGAACCAAACTGCACGTCTATTTATTTATTTTTTATTTTACGGTTAGGAGTTCTTAATTTCCTAAAACAACTTCGGAGAACAACTTACGGTTGGCAAGCTGGACGTACCTAGCCGTAACTGGTTTAACAACCTAATTTTTCTACTTATTTCAATAAATTTCAAAAATCAAACTATTTTAAACACTAAATCATGGGAAAAATAGTTTGTCGAACGAAACATCAAAAAAAATTGGGTGCGGTTTAGAAATTCAAAATTGTGACCAGCTTTTTCTTGGTTCCCTTCTTAATTGGGTTGTTGACGACCACCAACACTATTGATTAGGAGAAGGATGAACGAAAAACTGATTTCATCAAAGTTTTTTTATTGATTATGTTGAAATAGATAAAAGGATAATTTAGACTTTTTAAATCACCTTTACGACCCCCTGACGAACTAAATAACATTATAATCATGGATGAAACCCCTCTATTGGAATATGAAACCCCAGTAATAGGTTTCTGGAAATAAGGCATTCAAAGTGAGATGCAAGATATCATAGAAAAAAGGGTAGGGACAGTGAAAGCAACATATGGGTTTAACATATTTTACTTGTTTCTAGATAGGTCTAAGTCAAACATCTTGAAGTCAAAACTCTTACCTAAAAGAAAAAAGAAAAGGGCTGTACATATGGTCAAATAAATTTCATTCATAAAGTTGTCAAAAAATGCCATAGCCATCTTCTTCCAGACAAGTCATTGTTCGTCTCTGAGCTTCAACAGCTTTCTTATAGCCAAGCAAGAAACAAAATAAAAAACAACCCGATATAAATTATAATATCACCAGGAAAAGACACAAAAGTTAAAACTAGATAAATTAATCATTATTTTTCTTAAGGGGTAGTAGAATTGAACCTGTATGCATCTTTGAGCTCTTGACTATTAGGACTCCACTCCAAACCGGCAAGGAAGGCTTTTTCTGCCTTATTGTACCTCTGCAATGCAACAGAAGAAAATTATGAACACAGTCCATCCTTCTTTTTTTTCCCAGCGCGATGAAATAAAGATTGTGTTCTAGAAAATGCTCATCAACGATGAACCAATTGCAAGATTAAGGGTAGCTAAGAGAAAACCTAGAAATCAGCAAGATAAACGAAAGAACGAAACGAGAAGCTGTCTTACTTTTAGTAAACTGTGCGCTACACCTCCCATGTAATATCCCTTAGGCCAATATGGTCTTCGCACTATGCATGCACTGGCATCTACTAAAGCCTTGGCACCTTCATACATGCGGGCCCAGCACATACTCCGGTTAGAAAGTATAATTGCGTCATTCGGATCAATTTCATTTGCCTATATTCGCATCATAAAACAGAGTAGTTATATAATGATTGCTTCACGTAACACAAGATAGAAGGAATATATGAACTCAAGATGGAAAAAAAATGAAAAATCAACAATCATTAAAAGCGACCAGTATTAATATAGAGGGCATTCAGTTCATACATTGAAGGAAGTATTAATTAGGTAAAAACTCGTGAGAAGAGAAAAGTTAGTCAAAGCTTTCAATAAAGATTAGGAAATGAGCAGAGCTCGAACAAACACCAAAAGTCTGATTGAATCAGTGAAAATGCATTTTCTCAATAAACTGAAAAATATCATGTCAGGCGTAATAAATAATGAGAACAACATCACAGGCTCACACTGGTCTAAAATACGACTACAAGTATTTTCTAGAAGCATCTGGAAAAACTACCACATATTTGATCAACAAAATGGTGGAGATATTTTCCAACATTAAACTAAACAACCATATAAAAGAGACGGATATGTGAACTTTACGAAAAAGTTCCAGCCATAGACTAGCATTGTTCCGGCATTGTTCAGACGTAGACCAAAATATCAGCAACTAAATAGTTAAGACTAGACTACGATGCTAGGTTATGCAGGAGGACCGTCTAAGAAATCGGGATAAAGAAGTCGAACAACATTTATTCAAGGATATATGACAGAACCTGAAATACACTACCTTAAATCTCAAAAGACTCAAATTGGAACCTCTAACAATGACATAAAAGACAAAACCTGTATACATAAAAATTAATTCACTGAAGTTAACAATTCTTGTTGCCATAAATTAACAGTAAGCATCATCAATATGTAATTCGGGGTTCACTTCCATCTAATGATATATAGTCACGTTAAAACGAAAAGGTACCTTTGAGTAGGAAAATTTTGCCTTATAATAGTCCTTTTTATTAAATGCATCTGTGCCACTTAACTTTGCCTCGTGCAACTTTTCCTTGGCTTTCAGCTCCCTCTTCAAAAGTTAAGGATCTCAAAGTTATTAAGCAATATGTACCATAACATAGGTTACAAAAAAAACAGCTATAACATGATAGAAATGAAACTTGTGTTTTATTTTATACAAACACAAAAACAGAAGGAAAGCCGCCAATTATTTGGTTTCAAACTACAAAAGTAAGTTATATGTGGAATACCTGTTCCTTAGCTTGATCAGACTGTACATGTGCAATTACTCCACCAATGCTCCAGTCGACATATCCCGGAATACGAGAAGTAACAGGGAAAAGAACCTCAACAACATTAGAATAACCATTGAGTGCGGCAATTTCTATTGGTGTGAATCCATCCTGTGATAAAAAAAACAAGTTGAATTTCTTAGGCCAAATTATGCCAAAGAGAACTTAGGATCTATTGTCAGCTTGTTTACAATGCAAAAAAACAGATGTCAAGCACTATATCTGGCAAACCCACCGGTTAAAAATGCAAGATCTACGTTTGAATAGAAGTCATACATATTTGGAACCATTTTATAGATTCAGAATGCTGGACCTAGAGAAGCATTGATGAAAAGGTTGCTTACTTGCATAAAATTCAACATGCATCTGAGGTAAGGTCACATCGATATTTAGAAGTGTCTCCAGAATGAAACCTTAATTAACATTATCATATTCTGGTGTGCTAGTTTACCAATTTTAAGTTTAGTTGATCATAAGAAGGATAATCAGTCTAACACTTTCTAACTCTGCGTTAGAAAACAACTTGATTCCTTTCATGGATCACCAGATGGCGTGGAGGTTTTCCTCAAGTATCTATGCATGTTACATTAGTATAATATATGCAACAAAGCGTGTCATCCGGATATTGAGCTTGCAGGTAGAGAGTAAATATAGGCCGACAACTACATTGAAATAGCGAAGTTAGAGATAAATGAAATATGTACAGGTCAGATAACATTATATTATTTGTGATATCTGAATTAGCACCAGCTTGAATTAAGCGCTTGATGATTTGTGTTAGCCCATCATCTGCTGCAGCTATCAGAGGTGTTTCTCCATATGATCCACCATCTGGGTCAGCACCAGCCTACAAAGATGGCAGAAGGTAGAAAGTTATTCATATTATATAGGCATCAAAATCATGAAAGTACTCAGTAGGATCATACTAGACCAATGCTAAACTCTAAAGAAGTTATTTCATTCAAAACGTAATGAACCACTACTAGAGCTTACGAAAATAAATTTTTGACCAATCCGAGGAGCAACTTCTGCAGAAAATAAAAATCAACATCTCTGAAATCTCTGATCTGTTTTTTACTTTGCTTCTTTGGTGACAGGATCTCCGGGATCTCCTAAAAATCCTTATTGTGTGTCATACGTCTACACAGACATCTATTTGCTCTTGGGGGAGCAACATACTGTTAGGGATAGCAAGTTTTCTTAATTGAGCTTGCACCTCCACCAGAAAATGTGAAAATAACTAAATTGGTTAAATAATACGTGATCAAAAAGAAGCAACTCTACTACTGCAGTAGGAACCGAAAATAATAAATCAAATCTAAATGCTGACATTAAAAACAAGGTAAATATTGACTAGCCCTTTGGAAGATTACAACCAACAAAGAGAGAACAGAATTGCAGCTATTGCTAAGGAAACTACCCAAAAACAGGGTGATTGTATTTGGTACCTCAAGTAAAGGCTCGACGCATTGTAAATATCCAGATACAATAGATCCCGCCAGTGGTGTAAACGAACAGCCAGGAGACAAATTAGGCTGCATAAAAAAAAGAAAGCTAAATTATTTTACTACGTATAATTGGAAAAGAAATAATAATAGCAAAAAAGGTCAAATGAATGCATTCAGAAAGAAATTCTTAGTAGTTGTGTTGTAGCTATCCATGGTTGACTAACCAAATGAAGCACCAACGAGTATTATCCTTAACTACAATTCCAAGTTACTTGCGGTCAAGTGAAAGGATAATTAGATCCCTCACTAGAGTATGATGTTGAACGAAACTCCTTTACCCGCTACTCGCTAAATTACAATAGTTCTAGAGAAAACAAACAAAACATATCAAACCCTGGGTGTGAGTGGTAGCACAACCGATTAACTATATAATAAACAGACATATGGTTCTATATGTAGATGATTCACAACTGCACATGTATTTATAAACAACAGGTAGTCCAACTCACATTTGCATTGTGATCCAACAAAATCTGCAACGCCTCGAGTTGGCCGAAATTAGCAGCCATAACTAGGGATGTGCCAATTTCACTTGCAGCATTTACATTAACACCTCTTGAGAGTAATTTGGTAACTATCTCCGTGTATCCTGCATGCGACCTCAGATTAAAACTTGTGCCCATAAAAGTAAAAGACGCAGCATAGAATCAAAACAATCACTTAAATTAACTTCAGCATTTATCTTCAGAAACTATGTAACACGAGAAAACTTCCAAAAACAATGCCCACAAAATGTGATATACCTTTTTCAGCAGCGGCATGCAAAGGCATATAACCTTTGGTATCAGATGTCTCAGGATCAGCACCCTTTACAAGTAAATATTCAACTGTGTTCATGTTCCCACCCAGTGTTGCTTGTAACAATGGAGAACCACCTATCCAACACAATTTAGTAGTAAGACACAACATACAAAAAATCCCCATTAGACTAACCCTAAAGATTTATTCAATTATACCTCTTTCATCTTTGGTATTGACATCAAGTCCCAATTCCTCAATCAAGTACTTGAGAACATTCAACTTTCCTCCTCTAGCAGCACAGTGAATAGCTCCTGCTCCGTTAACATTTTTAACATTCTTCACTGTGGTTGCCAATCCTCTTCCATCATCATATTTTGCAAGTAATTCTGATTTAAACACAAACACAAACAAAAATCAAAAAATTATACAAAATTTGACAGTATAAATCTAAAAATGTACTTGATTTTTTCTCAAAATTACTTACTCTTGAGTCGGTTAAGTTCTTCGTTAGTAGCCGCACTGATAATATCGGCATCGGCACGTCTTGATTCCATTACTGCTGAGAATTGTTAAGCTCTCATGATTATCAAGATATTAGAGAAACAAAGAAGATTCAAAAGAAGATGAATTGTATTACAAAAGAAAGTTATCAAAAACTAAAAACAAAACAGACAGCTATTGTCAGACACATTAAATACAGAAGAATTATAGTTGTCTTATTCAGACAGGACACAACATCTGACTGAGCTGACCAATAATACTCAAGTCAAGATTGACTTGAGTTGACTACTAACATTCCTATTAGCCCCCCTCAAACTGATAATGGACACAATAATCAGTTTGAAGAGATAACAACACTAAGGAACAAAAAAAGAAACATGTTTAACAGCTGCTAAACCACAACTATTTCTTAAAGTAGAAGTAGTGAAACCAGTAAGTAATCCTGCTGAAGTAGAAGTATTTGCTGATGTAGTTGAAGCAGAGACAGAAGATGCATGTGCAGAATTAGCTGATGAAGGAATATTCTCTGAAGAATCAATCTGAGAACTTACTGAGGACACAACATCTGATCCAAGTAACTGATACGGTAAAGAAGTAAACACATGAGCACACAACCCTTTTGTAAAAATATCAGCCAACTGATTTTCTGATGGTATATGTTGTACATTGAGAAATCCACTATGTACCAATTCTCTGACGACATGATACTGGATTTTTATGCGCTTTGTCCTGTAATGTGAGACTGGATTAGCAGACAAGTAGATTGTACTAGTATTATCACAATAAAGTGAAATAGGTAATTGTAAAGAAATATGCAGTTCTGACAATAAAGATGAAAGCCATTCTAACTCAGGTGTAGCTACAGATAAACATTTATATTCAGCTTCAGCTGTTGATCTTGAAACTGTGGGCTGCTTTTTACTGGACCAGGAAATCAAAGAATTCCCAAGAAAAACTGCATATCCACATGTAGACCTGGCAGTTTCAGGACAGTTACCCCAATTTGAATCTGTGTAAGCTGTTAACTTATCAATATCTCCTTTTCTTAATGTTATACCATAACCAATAGTTCCCTTTAAGTACCTAAGAATTCTCTTAACCAATAAAAAATGAACATCAGTGTGAGCATGCATAAATTGACTCACATAATTAACTCCAAAACAGATGTCAGGTCTAGTTAAGCAAAGATATTGCAGCATTCCAACTATGGTTCTGTAAACAGAAGCATTTGATAATAATTGACCTTCATGCACAGCTACTCTAGGACCTTTAGCAACTGGAGTAGAACAAGTATTACACTCTGTCATGTGTGCCTTTTCAAGCAATTCAAGGGTATACTTTTTATGTGTCAATAAAATTTCATTCTATGTTCTGTTGCTTCAATGCCTAGAAATTAATGTAAATCACCCAATTCTTTCATGGGAAAAGCAGAGATCAAATATTGCACAAGATGATCAAGCAAAGCATTAGAAGACCCAGTAAGTATAATATCATCAACATACAGAAGCAACACCATCGTATCTGAACCAGCAACATATACAAACATAGAAAAATCTGATACTGTCCTAACAAACCCATAAGAGATTAAGGAAGAACTAAACTTTTGAAACCAAGCTCTTGGTGCTTGTTTCAAACCATATAAGCTCTTCTTTAGATGACACACTTTATTAGGAAACTCCTTACTCTCAAAACCTGATGGCTGCTTCATATAAACATTCTCAATCAAATCACCATGAAGAAAAGCATTTGAAACATCCAATTGCCTAATTGACCAATTTCTAGATACTGCTAAACATAAAACCACTCTTACTGTTGTGGATTTAACCACATGACTGAAAGTTTCACCATAATCAAGACCATACTGCTGATTATATCCCTGAGCAACTAATCTGGATTTTAACTTATCAACTGTTCCATCTGACTTGAGCTTAACACGAAAAACCCATTTGCAGCCTAAAATATTCATATGAGGCCCGGGATCAACCAAATCCCAAGTACCGTTTCTCAGTAATGCAAAATTCTCATCTCCCATAGACACATGCCATTTAGGATCTTTCATAGCTTCTTTAAAAAATTTAGGTTCAGAAGGAGTATTTTGAATAGAAGTAAAAGCAGCGGACAAAGGATGTTTGATAGAATGATGTAAAACATGATCTAGAAAAGATTTTGGCTTAGAAATACCTCTTTGAGATCTTGTGACAACTGTAGAAGAAGGAGCAGTAGCTAATGAAACAGAAATAATATCTTCTAAAATAGGAGCAAAAGCAGAAGAAGTAGAAAAATAAAACTCATTTTCTGAAAAGGGGATTATAACATTTATAACCCTTATGTAAGGTACTATAACCCACAAAAATACATTTAACAGATTTTGGAGACAACTTATCAACTCTAGAGTGTCCCAAAAATGGATAACAAACACATCCAAAAACTCTAAGAAAAGAATAATCTGGAGAATCATTATATAAGACTTGAAATGGAGATTTATCATGAAGAATTGGAGTAGGAGTTCTGTTTATCAGATAAGTTGCTGCCAAAAAAGCATCATACCAATATTCCTTAGGACAAGAAGCATTAAACAACAAAGTATTCCCCATTTCAGTAATGTGTCTATGCTTTCTTTCAACAAGACCATTCTGCTCTGGAGTCTTTGGACAAGAGATTCTTAACAAAATACCAGAGTTATCCAAAAAACTTTTAAAAAGACCCTTCACCATCAGTTTGAAAAGCAATAATTTTATTATGAAATAAATTTTCAGTTAAACACTTGAAGTGTTGAAAACATTGTAAAGGTTCTGTTTTCACCTGCATTGGATAAATCCAATGAAAACGACTGAAATCATCAATGAAAAGAATGTAATATCTATGACCAGCAATAGAAGGAACTGGTGCAGGACCCCACTCATCACAATGAACTAGTGCAAGTGGAGAAGAAGCATGAGAAGAAGATAGATGAAATGGAAGTTTTTTCTTTTTGCTAACTGACAAGGTGAACACAGAGTAAGAGAAGCAGATGGCTTGACAATAATATTTTTATGATTATGAAGGTGTTGAACAATTTTTGAAGAGGGATGACCTAACCTATTGTGCCAAATATCAGTAGAAGCAACAAGAGAAGAAAAGGCATATTGGAGCACAGTAGAGTTTATAGGATAAAGATTATTTATCATTTTACCATGTGCCAACAGTTCAGTGACTATGCATTCTTATCTCATATCCATTAGGATCAAAAGTAATATAGCAAGAATTGTCTCTAGTAAATCTAGCTACTGACAATAAATTGTATCTCATATCTGGAACATGCAACACATCTTCTAGTCTAAAGCTAGTTTTTGGTGTATTAAGATTTGCACTACCAGTAAGAGAGATAGACAAAGTCTTACCATTTCCAAGCATAACATGATCCTTTCCTTTGTAATTTGAAGTATTTTGAAAAATGGACTTGTCACCAGTCATGTGAGTAGAAGCTCCACTATCAGAAATCCAGATAGTATTTGATGAAGAAGGATCATCATTTAATGCAGCATCATTAATATGCAATCCTGTAAAGGCATACTGTGAAGTACCAGAAGAAGAAGCTGCAGTGTGAGAATTTGCTTGACCCTCAGAAGTAACAAAGTTTGCCTGAGATCTCTGTCCACTTGAAGTACCAGTAGGAGGAGGATGATACCTAAGAAAACATCTTGTTGCAATATGCCCATTCTTTTTACAAATTTGACAGAACATCTTTGAGTAATCCATAAAAGGCCTTCTATCTCCAGTTGAGCTAGACCCATTTTGATGCTGACCAGTAGAAACATTTGAACAAGAACCATATTGATACTGACTGTTTTTATAGTTACCACTACTAGGATTCTTAATAGGACCACCATTTCTCCTATTATTAGTATCATTTCTTGCATATAATGTTGTAGAACTCCCATCATCATTACTGAAGCACTTTGTTGTTGTCTGTCAGCTAAGAACTGCTCATGAGAAAGCAATTTAGCATTCACTTCTCCAAAAGTATATGGTACTTCCCTATTTTGTGAAGAGATGAAAAACATATCATACTCATTGCCTAGCCCATTGAAGACAAACATTACCAAATCTGTATCACTTACTCTTACTCCAATTGATGCCAATGAATCAGTTATAGTTTTTATTTTCTGAAGATACTGAACAATAGACAGATTTCCCTTTTTTATACTATGCAATTGGTTTCTTAGCATGCTTTTCCTAGCAAGAAACTGTGTTCTAAAACTCATCTGTAGAAAATCCCATATTTCTTTGGCAGTCGAAAGTCCAAGAGCATCACCACTTACTGTGGGTGTGAAGGTTGCCTTAAGACATGTAGAGACAAATCTATCTAGTCTCCTCCAAGAAATCCATTTTGGATTAACAATCTCAATACCATCAACTGTAACTTTCTGAGATGGTTCAACTATTTCACCACTAACATACCCATACAAATCACAAGAAAATAGGACACCCTCAAATTGATCTTTCCAGAGAAGATAATTTGAATGATCGAATTTCATCGAAACGAAATTTGAGATATTATTAAAAGGCAAAGGAGTAAAATTACCAGCGGAAGACATTGTAGTATGATTGTAATGATTCTATAAAATTTCCATATCTGAATGAAGATTCGTTCTTGAATTGTTGATGTTGAGATTCAAATTTGTGCTTCGGTTACGTGTATTTTTATGATTGTTGTTGTTGTTGTAGGTTGTTCTTCGAGTTTTAACCATAAAATTCTTGCAAGAACCCTAAATTTTTGAACTTTGGGAAAAATTATTTGAAAATGATGTTACCCAATTTGAGCAGAAAATTTGTTGATAAAACTGTTATGCTCTGAAAGTGTGGAGAGAACCATTACCTATCTGATACCATGATAATTGTTAAGCTCTCATGATTATCAAGATATTATAGAAACAAAGAAGATTCAAAAGAAGATGAATTGTGTTACAGAATAAAGTTATCAAAAACTAAAAACAAAACAGACAGCTATTGTCAGACACATTAAATACAGAAGAATTATAGTTGTCTTATTCAAACAGGACACATCATCTGACTAAGCTGACCAATAATACTCAAGTCAAGATTGTCTTGACTTGATGGAGAGGAAGATTGAAACTAATTGTTTCTAGGGTTTTATTACTGCATAAATGAATTTATATACCACCACGACGATCCAATTTCGGAAAATTCCAATCCGTTCCCCCCAGAAATTTGACAGGAGATTTATGGAAAATCTAAACGAGTTCGAGACGGTTTCTATTTTTGCTTTCCTTTTTTGTGTTTGTAACGGAAATGGGAAGGGGCCAAGGGGGTGATTCCAGAAGGCGCCAATTTAAGTTTTTTAACGAAAACCAAAATCAATAAGAATTGTATTCCGGGAAGCCCAATGACTATAACCGCTGGCCAGGCCCGCTGACAAATAATCTGTTTTGCGGCGACAATTACATGATATATACGGATGGTTTCGGACTCAAGGTTATTGTAATCATCGTGGATAGACTTTATCAATGTATTATAGGGAAAGCGGTTGTTATCATCGAGGATAGACTTTATCAATATATTGTAGGGAAAGCGGCATCTGAATTGCAAAGGTAAATACAAAAATCGCTAATAAATATTGAGCTACCTGCTCTTGTTAAATTTCTCACACTTCATTATTGGTATGCGTAAACTGTTAGAAAAAAATTGTATCCATATTATAGGCATCTGGATATGCAATCTCTCCCTCTAGCGATGGACCAAAAATATGGTTCAAATGTGGAACAATCCTTCCACTACTAAGATTTATAGGGGGTGGGGTTTTAAGATTTGAGTGGGGCCTTCAAAATATATTTGAATGGTTGTTTTACTAAACAGCTGGAGTCTTGAATGAAGGACATTTTCATGATATATTGGATCTTCTCTTTCATGGCGATTTTTTCCTTTCACAAGCTCAGCCTCTCAATCGTTTCAATCTTTGATTGAATCATGTCGACAGTGTGCTAACTGAACTTGAACTTACGAGCCGTTCAAGGACGGATCTATGATCCTTTCCCTTGAGTCCTGGATTTATTGGTTATTGGAGCTTGTTTTACACCGCTTTTACATTCGTTTATAGTTTCATTAGTTTTACATGATTACTGCTAGATCGAAGGAAAGAACAGCAAGAATTAGAAGAAGATTATTGAAGGATAGTGAAGACGATAGCCAGAAGTTTGTACAAGGAGAAGATATGGTTCAAACACTTATGGATCTAGAGAGAACATTTTTCCAGCTTGCAAGAAAATCTTTTTCTATTAAGGTGGAACATTTTGGAAATACGAAGACTGTGAAAATAACGGAAAGAGGTAGAAGAGGATACCAATCGTGGTTAGCGTTTCATTCACAGATGATATTGTGGCTGAAGAACATTATAGATGAAATTGTTGAAGGAAGATCGGAGGAGAATAAGTGGAGAGAAATAATGGGAGAAAATGTTTATTTGGCTCAGATCCAGACAAACAATGAAGGCGGTTTTCTAAGAGTTTCAAGATTCAAAAGAGGGGGTGAAGGAAGATCTTTTAACTTACGCTTTCCCGAGGAAGAAGATAAACAATGTTGGTCTGTTTTGTCTCAAGCTCTGGACTTCTTCATCCCTAAAAAAATACCAAGGAGATCAATAGGAAGTTTATGGTCTAATGATGACTACCATAAACTGATCTCTCAAACATTCAATAAGGGCGTTGTCAAGATATCGAAAAATATTGGATGGGGGAATACTGCGAAGATGATCAAGGCTAGATTTGGTTGGAAACATTTTTTAAAGATGGATGAAGTAAATAATCTTACATCTTCAATTCAGTTAAATTACTTAGAATGGAGAAGGATATGGAGGCCAGTAATATGGGAAAAAGATAGAATTATTATCAAGATATAAAATGGAAAGGAGAGTCTCTTTCGGGTGTTTCAAATAAATAAGTAGGCGAGAGCTCAGTGTTAGAGCATTGCTCAGTCAAACTCGCATGCGTTGCTATCTCAAGCATGTTTGTCAATGTTAGTGATCAAAACTACAAGTCTTGATTTCTAGACTATTTATAGATGTCTAGGACTAGGACACAAATAGTGTAGTTGAGCTTAGATCTCCCGGTGTTCATCATTTGAAGACGAAGAACTACTAAGGGGAGCTTGTGGAACTTTATCGACAAAAAGGTATGCGGAGACTTAAACTCATCTATCACTAGGAAAGTCTATTTCTACTTTATCTCCTATATTGAGACACAAGTCGTATTTACGATATAGTTTTCAACTATACACATTTGAGATTTCGAGTTGAGTATATCTCACTTACATATTTCTCGAAATATGTGTTGGAAATATTTCGCTTTAGCCATGTTCATCTTTACTCGTGAAGAAACTCATGTTGACATTTCAATAACTTGAAAATTGATTTGATGCTAATATGTATGAAAACGGCTATTGCCATCCTCTAAGAATGTTTCACAATGATTGGAATGTAGAGTTTATAATGTAACCATCTTTGGATATAAGCATAAATAGTGTGTTCGCACATTAGTGTATAAATCCATAAACCGGGAGCCAAGTGAAGGCGACAAGATAAGTATGCGTACCCGTACGCATGCTGGTAGAAGTTTTCGAACCGAAAATATCTTCTGGGTTTGGGAATTACAAACTCCTAAACTAGTCACCTTAAGTATGTGCACCCGTACGCATACTAGAGGAAGTTTTCGAACCAAAAATATCTGTTGGGTTTGGGAATTACAAACTCTTAAACTAGTCACCTTAAGTATGCGTACACGTACGCATACTGGCGGAAGTTTTCAAACTGAAAATTTATGCTGAGTTTGGAAAAGTTAACAAACTCAAAATCTGGTTGCTTAAGTACGCATACCCGTACGCATACTTAAGCTGGTTATTTTATCAAATCGGTTTGTTCATGAACTTAAACATTTAAATCTTAAGGAATGCAATCTTTGCAAAACGTGGATATAATGTTCATTATTGATTCAAGTGAATCAAACCGATTTTGTTTCCGTTGAGTCTTCTATGCAATTGAACAACTCATTAACTAGTTCCATTTGAAGTCATTTGAACTAGTTATGGTTAATATGAATAAGGTTAATATGAGAGTAAACATATGGATAACCTCGGTTAACTGTTTGTGAACCAACATGGTGTACACGTTTGGGTACGGTTACATAAACCTAAATGAGGTACATTTCATTTGTGTGTAACAATCTAAGTTCGATCTAACGGTTGAAAGATATTAGCTTGGTTGAATCATGTTTTTCATCTAACGGTGAAAATTGAATGCTTCGTTGCCAAGGTAACTTAGGTTGCAAACCCTGATTTGAAAACTATATAAAGGAGAACTCTAACAACTGGGAAACCTAATCCCCACACCTCCTGTGTGATACTAGTTGTATTGCTAGAGTTGATTCTCCGTTAACCTTAGGTTTCTTCTCGAGACCCTGTAGGTTAACGACTAAAAGACTTCATTGGGATTGTGAAACCAGACCGAAACTACTTCTCTTGTAGTTGTGTGATCTGATCTTGTTGTATCTATCGTATAAGCATAATTGTATAATTGGACTGAGATTTATATCTCTGATAGGAAAGATAAAAAGTAATCACAAACAACTTCGTCTCATCGTTTGTGATTCCACTATATCTTGTTTCACTAGTCGATTAAGACTATTGTGAGGTGATTGATAATACTAGGTTGTTCTTCGGGAATATAAGACTGGTTCATCAATTAGTTCCTGTTCACCTTGATTTATCAAAAGACGGAACAAAATCTCTTGGGTATTTCTGTGGGAGACATATTTATTCAATCCTATAGACTTTTTTGTGTGAGACAGATTTGTTTATCAAGTCTTCGACTTTGGGTCGTACCAACTCTTGGTTGTGGGTGAGAACAGCTAAGGGAATCAAGTGCGTAGTATCCTGCTGGGATCAGAGACGTAAGGAGCGCAACTGTACCTTGAATCAGTGTGACATTGATTAGGGTTCAACTATAGTCCAGTCCGAAGTTAATTGGTGGTAGGCTAGTGTCTGTAGCAGCTTAATACAGTGTGGTGTTCAATCTGGACTAGGTCCATGGGTTTTTCTGCACTTGCGGTTTCCTTGTTAACAAAATTCTGGTGTCTGTGTTATTTTTTTTCCGCATTATATTTTTTTATAAAATTGAAATATCACAGGTTGTGCGTTAGATCAATCAATTAGAATATCCAACCTTTGGTTGTTGCTTTATATTGATTGACACTTGGATATTGGTCTTTAGTACCATCCAAGTTATCTCTCTTGTATTTAATTAGATTCGCAGATATCTATTTGCTTGAGTAAGAATTAAATCGAGAGATCGAGATATTGTACTCGTTGATATACTTTACTCTAGATTGAGTCTAACTGTCTAGTTGATTCTCTAGAAAGTATATTGGAGTAAGTCCTCTCAGATTGCCAAATGAATTGTTGGGTGTGGTTATTAGACCCCCCGCATTTTCACTCAGGTCTAAGGAAGAATTATCAAATAAAACCCACTACTGCCAATTGATCCTATCCCAACTGAGAAATCTGTGCGGCTAAGACGTAGTCAGGCCACATACTTGAAGTATGTGGCCCATCTTTATATTTTGACACATAATTTTTTTTCTCTAAAATAATTTTATTAACTAATTTTTTGGTCTTAACTGCCTACTCTTTAAAAGGGTACGTGTCGAAATATTAAGAAGGGTCATACAAAATGTATGTGGCCCGACCACATCATAATCAGAGCGCTGAGGAATGATTCAAAATCAGAGGTTTCCCAATAAGACTATGAAGTCCGGAATATTTCAAATACACTGGTAATTCATTAGGAGGTATGTTAAGTATATCACAGGAGACTTTATCAATCTCCTTGGATTCTAAAATTTCTTTTTTCAGAATATCAGTGAGAGGATATTTTGATCACATTCCGGCAGTGTTACTGACGATGGTTGATGGAGAACATATTGTGTTGACTGTTCAATGGGATTTTTAGTATACTCCAAAAAAATTATTATCAAATCAAGATTCTTCAAATGAAGTCAAATATTTTGAGGAAAGAATTGAGGAGTATAAGAAGACCGTAGAAGAGAATGTTTCAAATACAAAACTTTTTGTCAAAAAAAGAAGGAACGGAACTTCTAGTTCCTCAAAATCAATCACACAGCCTTTAACAAGGTCTGGAATGAGGTTCACACCAATTCAGCAGGAGGAAGACTCAGAGAATAATTATTCTTCAGTTGACTCAAATAGAAAAGAGATGGAGGACTCTGTTGTGAAAAATTTGGAAGAGGTTCAACAACTCAAGGAGGCTGAGGATGATGGGTTGATAGACAAAACAATGCAATCTATGGTTCAGGTGGCGTGTAGTTATGGAAGTATCAATGAAGTCCAAAAATAAACACTGAAAAAAAATATGACTACACTGGTCATAAGATATAGACAGAGATTTCATAGCAAGGATGATATGGAAGAAGGAACAGAAAAGGATGATAATGAACATGTAGATGGAAATAACCATTCAGTGCATCAGGAGGAAGATCACAGTGTTGAAGACATAAGAGCAGCAAGGGAGGAAGCAATTATTAATATATTTTAAAATCCTCTGTTGGAACATAAGGGGCATGAATGAGTTCGACAAACAATTGCAGTTGAGAATTTGGTGGCATCTCAAAGATGTGGTGTGTAAGTCTAATTCAGGAGACTAAAATTCAGTTCATGTTTGATTGGTTTGTCAGACAGTTATGGTATGATGATAATCTTGGTTGGAGTTATATACCATCGGTGGGAAATAGTGGAGGAATGTTGTCCATTTAGGATAACAGCAGGTTTGAAAAACTACAGGAAAGAATTAGCTTCAACAGTTAACAGAAGTAATGGATTCCAATGGGAATTAACTAATGTGTATAGTCCATGTGAATACAATTTTAGGGCTGATTTTTGGGAAGACATGAATGAGGTTAGAAGATTGTGGAATGTACCAATTTGCATAGCTGGTGAAATGAATGCAGTGAGAACTAATGAGGATAGGAACATATGGGATGATGATAGTAGAAACATGTCTTTTCTTGATGGGTATATTATGCAACATGTTCTGATCGATGAACCACTTATTGAAGGCTCCTTTACATGGTAAAATAATCACTATATTCCTCTTTTGCAGATTAGGTAGATTTTTGTTTGATCATGATTTTGAGGAGTCATATCCTAATGCTCTTCAAATAGGGGTAACAAGAACCATCTCAGGTCACAACCCCATTCTCATAATCACTGAGCCTATTATGCCTTCAACACCATACTTCAAGCTTGACAGAGTTTGGATTGAACATAAAGATTTTGCTAAAAATATGAAGAACTGTTAGAAAGTTATGACTCTTGAAGGTAGTTGTGGTACTAAATTCTTTTTGAATCTTCGGAACTTGAAACATTTAATTAAGCCATGGAGAATTCGGGATTTTGGAGCTATTGGAAGGGATAAGACTGCTCTTAAGGATAGAATTCATGAACTGAATATTCAAGAAGAGAATGGAGATCTACAACACAACCAGTTGGAGGAGAGGTTACAATGTAAGCTGAAATTGAAGAACATCAAAAATTTGGAGGCTAGAAAATGGCAGTTGAGAGCTAAGCAGAATAACTTTAAGCAGGGAGATGATTATACTAGATACTTTCATAGCATTGCTAGTGCTAGAAGGAAAAGAAACATCATTGTCAAATTGCAAGTAGGTGGATTGGACGGTTTTGAGCATAATTTAATTACAGAATAAATCAAAGCTTACTATGTTAATTTGTTCACTCAACAAGATGAAGTAAACTCTCAGATGGAGAATTTATTTTTTCCAAAAGTGAAGGAGGAGGATAAATGTTGGCTTAAAAGAGAGTTCACATAGGAAGAAGTTTGGGGGGTTATTAAAAAGATGGGTAGTAACAAGACCCCTGGGCATGATGGTTTCACAGCTAAATTTTTCAATAGTTGTTGGAGTACTATTAAAATGGACCTCATGAATCTCATCAAGGACTTTCACAGGTATGATTCCATAGACTGGAGATTCAACTGCTCCTTCTTAACTCTTATTCCTAAGAAGGAAGATTCTTGCACTCCTAAGGATTTCAGACCTCTAAGTCTAATTGGAAGCGTTGACAAATTTCTTTCTAAATCACTTGCTGAGAGGTTGAAGAAAGTAACGCCAAAATTGATATCTGATTTCCAGGGAGCCTTTATTCATAATAACCAAATCTTAGATGGAGTTATCATTGCTAATGAGTGTGTTGATATTAGGTTGAAATCTAAGAAGCCTGGAATTTTATGTAAGATTGATATGGAGAAAGCCTTTGGCAATCTTTGTTTACAATTTTGCATTTACATAACTTTGACACAAAGTGGATATCATGGATCAGATGGTGTGTATCCACTTCTCATATTTCAATCTTGGTGAATGGGAGCTCTATTGAGATATTCAATCCTAGTAAAGGTTTAAGAAAAAGTGATTCTTTATCACCCTATTTGTTCTTATTGGTGGTGGAAGTTCTTTCTAAACTGATCAATGATGCAGTGGATAGGGGTCAACTTATTGGATTTCAGGTGGTAGAGTAAGAAACTATGATTTCTCATCTTCAGTTTGCAGATGATGCTCTCATTTTTATTGATGCTAGTGCAGATGAAGTTCGAAGATTTTTCATTATATTAACTGTCTTTTGAAACCCTCACTGGATTGAAATTGAACATGAAAAAAAGTACCATGATAAGTGTAGGTGATGAGGAGGTAATTTATTCTTTAGCAAAGGAACTTGGTTGTAAATCAAAAAAGCTTCATTTTACTTATCTGAGAGTGCCAATTGGTGTTCATTGGAGATGTACAACTATTTGGGAACATGTTATACTCATAATGCAACAAAAACTAGCATCTTGGAAGAAGAGAAAGTTGAACAAAGCTGGGAGACTATTATCTATTAAGAACTGCTTGGCCAGTTGAACAAACGACAACTGTCGGCATGGTCGACATATTCAAAACAATGACGGCTAAACCATATTTCACAACCCAGTTATCTATGCTGCAAAAGACAATTGGAAGGCAGGGTTCATATTTGTGACCCTGGCGACTTAAACATGCCCAAATAATCGTCACGTTTGTATTTACAAAAACATTGACGACTAAAATACTGCTCATGAAAAGTCGTAGCATTTGGAAATCAAACCCAAGCCGACTACAGTAGTTGTCATGGTTAGACAATCGTCGACCTTCACGATACTGGGCAACAAAACTGAAAAACCAAAACCCAAATCATCATTTGCATGGGAAAATCACGATATCTCCCACGTAAGTTATGTACCTGGTTATTTTCAGCTCCCTTTTCTTCTTTTGGGCCATTAGATTCTTCAATTATTGGCTCAAGACATTCATCACTTCCATATTCATCTTGAGTTTGAGGAAAATAAAAGTGAGGATCATGCATATAATCCATTTGATCATGATTTTGATCATCGTACAAATATTCATCTGTAGTAGGAAAATTAGAAGGCTCCCCTACTTCAAAATCAGGATTAAAATCACTCATATCACAAATTTCTCAAAATCCCCAACTCCCCACCCAAAAAAAAAAAACTTCTTCTGCTACTTCACTATATTTTTCTCTCTCAATTATTTCTAAAACCCAACTTATAAATCAACTAACTAATCTAACTAATCTAATCATATCAATTAAATTGGTGTTAATAATTTCATGGGCAGTTTGGCCATTTTGAAAATAATTGGTTAAGGAATGTTGTGTTTTACTTCACTATGACCCAAAATTTATCTCATTAGGTATACCTCAATTAATCTCGGTATACCCAATGCAGCCAGCTAAATTACGCCAAAGCTCAAAACTTATAACAAATCGGGTTACAGCCCAAGGGTTACAGTAGCTAGGAAAAGAAATGAATTTTGGGTCATCTTTTGAGACCAATTGTTCATAGTTTCTTATATAATGATGCATTCTCGACTCTCGAGTAAATGAGACGAACCAAAGATGCATTTACAAGTCGGACTTGGCCAATTGATGTAATGAAAATTGCCAAAATCATTTAACAACCAAAAATGACTCAAGGACTGCCAAAAAAATCACCACGCAGAAAACCGAACCAAAAACTCTCATTGCAATCTTCTACAAGGCCCATCATAATCATACCAGAAAAAGTGTGAGTATGCGGTTTTACGGTGGTTTTAATTTTGCGGTCCGCCAAAAATCATTATTTAAGAGCATCTCGAACGGGACATGCATATTGGGTGTCAAGTGACGACATTTTTGGATGAGATAGAGACGAATTTTCCTAATTTGTAGGAAGTTTGGGATAATCATCTCCAACGAAGGTTTTTGATGGTGAAACTAATAATCTATTTGTAATCGTTTAATTGCTAGACATCTATCCAAATGTTCTGATCTTATTTCATGTTCACCAATAATATTCAGTTGTTAATTGTAATTTTTAGGAAAAAACAGATGATTTAGATTCTTCACGTTCTCTAGGACAACCTCTAAAACCAGAAGATGGGTTAGAGGATGTCTAGATAATTGTCGTACACATCATCCTCACACTTAATTCCCACATCACGTTGGAGATGAATTTTTACAAAAGACAAGAAAAATCCTAGGTGGCCCGATAAATAGGAACTTTAAGATCTCCGGTTGGAGATGCTCTAAGAGCGTCCACAGTGGTGCGAGTATAACCAAAGACCAAAGACTAAAAAAAAAGACCAGATTTGGGTTTAGTCCGTCATGTGACGTAGTGGGAAAAGAATATATTTGGTCGCGCGTTGATAAACATTACGCCTGGGATCAGGCGTTGGTAAAGATAACGCCCGAGTGGGGCGTTGGTATAGTATACGCTTCAGAAACAACAAAAAAAAAAAAAAAATGGGGCGGAGGTATAAAGCCCGCCCCATGCAAGTTTCATAAATTGTGAAGTTGAAAATGGAGTGGGGCGTTAAGTATATGAACGCCCCATTTCGCGCGTTAAGTTTATGAACGCCCCATCGGGCGTACATTTAACCAACGCCCCGTTTCAGGCGTACATTATATCAACGCCCCTTGTATAGCGGACATTATATCGACGCCCCATGAATGGCGGAGATTATATCAACACCCGATGTGTAGCGGAGATTATATCAACGCCCGACTATATTTGCATTTGGTCTTGAATTTGGTCTGGATTTTACTCTTTGATCAAATTTTGATCGATGGTCCGTCCCACTACGCCAGCCCACTCGACTGAAAATTTGGGTTTACGACATGCTCTAACAACATTCAATTTTTCACAACTTTTTCGGCACGTGGAAAACCAGTGACTGTACAAAGTGGGATATATCTGACATTATATTATTTGTTTCTGGATAGTAGGTTGAATAACACATCTCCCTCCTTTTCATAGAATCACAGCGAGTGGCTACAAAAATCGAGCTCTTGTATCTCGCGAGATGATTACCATTACTGATTTATGTTGTTACCAATGCCAAATTCAACCGTTGGTTACTCTCAAACCATTTCACATCTCCCGCCCCGGCAATCCCTTGAAAAACGTTAAGAAGCTCAGATTCTCACTTAATCAGAAGAGGAATGTTGCTATTGAAGCATCAAATACGAATTCGCGGAAACGATACGCACCAAATGATCGAAAGAAAAGAGAAGAAAAGCCGGTAGAAGAAGGAATTCCGATTGATCAAGTTAAAACCCTAGTCAAATTTAAATCAAGATACAATTACATTCGTGTTATAGAAGTATCGAGAAGAGCTGATCATCCATTTGCAGGTTCAAGATTACTTCTATTAGACGCACCAGGAAACATCCACAGTGTATCATTCATTTTCAAATTACTCACAGAAACATATTTCGATGTTTTTGCTACATTCCCCCCAATTTTGCCTCCAGGAGGAGGTCCATTAGGAATTCTAGGGTTTGGAGCTGGTTCAGCTGCAAGAATCATTTTGAAATTATATCCAGAAGTCATAATTCATGGATGGGAACTCGATCCATCTGTTATTTCAGTAGGTAGAGAGTATTTTAGTCTTTTGAAGCTCGAGAACGATAACCCAGATCGGCTTTTTATTAACATTGGTGATGCTTTAAATGCTAGTGTTAGAGATGGTTTCTCAGGGATTTTGGTTGATTTGTTCTGTAAAGGGAGTGTGATTCCTCAACTTCAAGATTCAACAACTTGGGAGAAACTGAAAGCTAGTTTGAGGAAAGGGGGGAGGATTATGGTTAATGTTGGAGGGAGCTGTATTGAAGCTGAAGATTCCAGTATCGATGGGAAAATGGTTATGGAAAAGACGTTGAATGCTATGTATAAAGTTTTTCCGGGGAAAATTTTTGTTTTGAGTCTTGGGAGGAGGAAAGAAGATAGTTCAATTGCTTTAACCGGTGATTTACCTCATCTGGATTCATGGAGATTACTGTTACCGGCTTCACTGAGAGGTTATGTCAAAATGTGGACTCCTTTTAATGGGGTACAATGAATTAGTTTTATATAGTGGAAGATTGTAGTCATTGTTTCATTTGATAGAATTGAACGAAAAATATATTCAAATTTAATGCTAGTCCAATTGTGTTGTGTAATGCAACTTTGTTCAAATTGTCACTTTGCTAAACTCGTAGGAATTTCAGGTTGAATAAATACAGGTTTAGCTTACAAGTTTAACTGCCATGTTTTGTAGAGGAAATAGATAATAACTGTAGTAATTAGTAAGAAGATATCATCAGAGTGACAGAGATGTAGAAGTTCTTTTTAGTAATCGTTGGCTTGTTGCTTCATCTAAAAAAAAAGATAGTAGGTCTTACATCTTAGAGTTAAATTTTGAGTGATCAGTTCCTAGGCTTTGGTCTGGATTAGCAGGCTCCTCAACTGAAGTGGGTTCCCTTGAAAGGGATGGTGACACAGGACTAAGCTATAGTTAATCTGGTCGAAGTCAGTTTGGATCTAGAAGCTTGGCTGGCTAGAAAAAGGCTCAACGCTCAGATAAGTTCAAGGAGTCGAAAACCGCCATGGTCTGAGCTTCAACAGCTTTCCTGTAGCCAAGCACGAAGCACCAAAAAAAAAAACAGATGAGAACATAATATCACCAGGAAAAGGAGATTTGGAAACACTTGAAGTAAATGACTTGGGGAACACTATATCGTCTCAGGTAAATGACTTGGGGACATTTGGCTAATAAGAATTATACCGGCCAGAAAATAGGAAAATGATTTCTTTTGCATTTAATGAATCTGGTTAAACCATCTCAAGTTTTGACAGCCAGATTGCCAGATGAAGTAACTTGAAACTTCATTTTGTGATGCTTGTGTGTGTTTTAACAAAACATGAAGTACTCACAAATGTTAAAAATAGATCACTGAATTATTATTTTGCAAAGGGGGTAACAGAAATGAACCTGTATGCATCTTTGAGCTCTTGACTATTAGGACTCAACTCTAAACCGGCGAGGAAGGCTTTTTCTGCATCACTGTACCTCTGCAACAAAGAATGCAACTAAAGAAACTTGAAAACACAGTCCATCGCTTTTTATTTTTCTGCGCGCTGAAAATAAAGATTGTGTTCTGGAAAATGCTCATCAAAGATGAACCAGTTGCAAGATTATGTGTAGCTGCGAAAATACCTACAAAGTAGAAAGATAAACAGTGGAAACATGAAACACGAAATACATTTCGCTTTGTCTTACTTTTAGTAAATTGTATGCTACACCTGCCCTATAATATGCCTTAGGCCAATCTGGTCTTAGCATTATGCATGCATTGGCATCTTCTAAAGCCTTTGCGCCTTCTTTCATGCGGGCCCAGCACATACTCAAGTTAGAAAGTATCGCATCATAAAACAGATAATGGTTGCTTCACGTGAGAAAAAGAAAGTATGAATATAGAGCGCATTCAGTTCATCAATTGAAGGCAGTATTAATTAGGTAGAAACTCGTGAGAAAAAGAACAAAAAAATTAGTTAAAGCTTTCAATAGAGTTTAGGAAATGAGCAGAGCTCGAACAAACACCAAGAGTCTGATTGAATCACTGAAAATGTATTTTCTCAATAAACTGAAAAATACCATGTTAGGGGTAATGAATATTGTGAACAACCTCACACTGGACTGAATACGACTTCCAAGTATATTCTTAAAGGTTCTGATAAAACCACCAAGTATTTAATCAACAAAATGATAGAGATATTAAGGGATACGTAAACTTTACGGAAAAGGTCCAGCCGTAGACCAATGTATCAGCAACTAAAAAGTTGAGAGTAGACTATGCTGCTAGGTTATGCAGGACTGTCTACCTCTCTTAGATGAAGAAATCGGGATAAAAAAGTGGGAGCAGTTTATTCAAGGATTTACGACAGAATGCCGAACATACAACATCACTAGTCAATTGAATCTCAAAAAACTCAAATTGGAACCTCCAACAATGACAACAAAACTTATATACTTCAAAATGAATTCACTGAAGCTAACAATTCTCCCTGTCATAATTTCTACTAAAAGCATCATCATCATTATGTAATTCAGTGTTCAGTTCCATCTAATGATATATAGTCATGTCAAAAAGAAAAGGTACCAGTGAGTAGCAAACCACTGCCTTACAGTAGTCCTGTTTCTTGAATGCATCTGCGCCACTTAACTTCGCCTCTTGAAACTTCTCCTTGACTTTCAGCTCCCTCTTCAAAAGTAAAGGATCTCAAAGTTATTAAAACAATATATACCGTAACACAGGTTACAAAAACAGCAGCTATGACATGATAGAAATGACACTTGGTGTTTTATCTTATACAAAATGGGTATACATGTAAAAAACAAATAAATCATGAACTATGTATCATTGGATGAGTGGCATAAACTTGGTTTGCTTCTTCAATGGAAAAGATGTTATTTTATTAGAAGAAAACGAGTGCATTGTTTAAACATGCGTCATCTATACCTATACCTGATGATAAACTAAAATTCTATACTTGCTGGGGTTATTCCGACCTTAATGCATCAACCTAAACGACATTACTGGAAGAGGAAATTGCCATTTCCTAAAAGTTTCTCCATCTATAGAAGAAGTTGCAAAAGTATAACAAAGGGTCTACCAACGATACATATTGCACTATCTTATACGCAACACACGATTACACGGCTTAAATTGGAGAACAAAACTATTTCTTTGCACTCTATATGCATTTCACACGAAATTGATTCGTTGAGATCTTGAAATGCCATAACGAAAAAAGTCCAACTTTTATTATTGTAAGAAACATGAGGTGAAAACGATGGAACGTTGGCAGTTGATTCCAAGTACCTAGTCAGAAAGAAAAATAAAATTGTTAACATTTAAATGCGAGGTTATTTCAAACTTGATTCATCAACCTAAACCGACATTACTGAAACTGAAAGAACAAATTGCCATTTCCTAAAGTTTCTCCGTCCACAGAAAGAATAAAGTAGAAAAGCTATACCAAGTGATGCAGAGAAGTGCATCACCAAGCATCTACCATTGATGCAAGTTAGTTATTGTTACATATTGCACTTGCTTATCCGCAACCCATGGCTTAAATTGGAGAGCCAAACTATTTATTTGCACTCTATATGCATTCACAGGAAGTTGATTCGTGTAGATTCAGAAATGCCGTAGTGAAAAAAGTCCAACTTTTAATACTGTAAGAAAGATGAGGTGAAAATGGTGCAATGTGAGCAGTTGATTCCAAGTAACTACCAAGTCAAATTCTACATCCATATTTCTCACAAGTAGCTTGAGGCGCGCACCAGAAGCTTTCCCTAATATTATAGCAACAATAATAGAAGAAAGGCCGCCAATTTTTTGGTTTCAAACTACAGAAGTAAGTGATATGTTGAATACCTGTTCCTTAAATTGATCAGACTGTACATGTGCAATTACTCCACCAATGCTCCAGTCAATATATTCCGGAATACGAGAAGTAACAGGGAAAAGAATCTCAACAACATCATAATAACCATAGAGCGCCGCAATTTCTAATGGTGTGAGTCCAAACTGTGATAAAAAAAAATTGAATTTCTTAAGCCAAATTATATGACACAGAGAATTTAGGATCTATTGTCAGGTTCTGTACAAATACCAAAAAAAGATGTCAAGCACAATATCTAGCAAACCACAGTTTAAGAATGCAAGATCTACGTTTGAATAGAAGTTGTACATATTTGGAACCATTTTAATTTTATAGATTCAGATTGTTGCGCCTCGAGAGGCATCAATGAAAAGGTTGCTTACTTGCATAAAATTCAACATGCGTCTGTGATAATAAGGTCACATCGATATATAAAAGTGTAACCAAAATGGGACCATAATTAGTATTTTCATACTCTGGTGTATTAGTTTACCAATTTTAAGTTTAGTTGATCATACGAAGGATAATAAGTCTAACACTTTCTAACTCCACATTAGAAGACGACTTGGAATGCATCACCAAGACAGCGAGGAGATTTTCCTCAAGTATCTGTGCATGTTACATTGGTATAATATATGCAACAAAGCCTGTCATCCAGATGCATTGAGCTTGCAGGTACAGAGAAAATATAGATCGACAACTATATCGAAGTTAGAGATAAATGAAATATGTAAAGGTGAAATAACATTACTCTATTTGTGATATCTGGATTAGCACCAGCTTGAATTAAACGCTTGATAATTTCTGTTAGCCCATCTGTTGCCGCAGCTGTCAAAGGCGTTTCTCCATGTGATCCACCATCTGGGTCAGCACCAGCCTACAAAGATGGCAGAAGGTAGAAAGTTTTCACATAATAAAGGCATCAAAAATCACGAAAGTACTCAGTAGGATCATACTAGACCAACTTGCTAAACACTAAAGAAGAGAAAACAAAAATCAATATGGGGGATTAACATCTCCATATTTTGAACCACTAGTAGAGCTTAATTTTGACCAATATGGTGGAGCAACCTTAAACAAAAATCAACATCTCCGAAATCTCGGATCTGTTTTTTACTTTGTTTCTTTGGTGGCAGGATCTCTGAGATCTCCTGCTGTTGTTTCTTTGGTGGCAGGATCTCTGAGATCTCCTGAAAACCCCTATTGTCTGTCATACGTCTACACATACATCTATTTGCTGTTGGGTTCTATGTACGGTACCAAATGATTACACAGGTGACAGACATCTTAATTATGCATCAAATTCAACTCCTGCTGAATTCAGTATCCAAGAGACGAGCTTCTGGTTTTCCTGTCAATTTGAATCATCCCAGATATTGAGATATTTGGTGGAAATCCTTAGAAAAAAATGTGAAAATAACTGAACTTATTAAACACGTGATCAAAAAGAAGCAATTCTACTACTGCAGTAGGAATCAAAGATAATACACCAAATCTAAATGCTGACATTAAAAACACAAGATAACCATTGACTAGCCCTTTGGAAAGTAAAAATCAACAAAGAGAACAGAATTGCAGCTATTGCTAAGAAAACCCAAAGACAGGCCTGCAGCAGGGTGATTGTATTTGGTACCTCAAGTAAAGGCTCAACGAAACGTAAAAATCCAGATATAATAGATCCTGTCAGTGGTGTAAACGAATGGCCACAAGTTAAATTAGGCTGCGTAGACAAAAGAAAGCGAGATTATTTAACTACATATAGTTCGAAAACAAATAATAATAACAAAAAAGGTTAAATAATGACATCCAAGAGAGCAATTCTTAGTATTTGTGTTGTAACTATCCATGGTTGACTAACATCACTAACCAAATCAAGCACCAATGAGTATTCTGCCTTAACTACATTTCCAAGTTACTTGCGCACAAGTGAAAGGATAATTAGATCCCTCACTAGAGTATGATGTTGAACAAAACTCCTATACCCGCTACTCACTAAATCATAATAGTTCTAGAGAAAACAGACAAAACATATCCTAAAACATAATGTCAAAATCTGGGTGTAAGCAGTAGTACAACCGATTAACTATACAAGAAACAGACAGGGATATGTGGATGAACAACATGTAAATCCAACTCACGTTTGCATTGTGATCCAACAAAACCTGCGCCGCCTCAAATTGGTCGAAATTAACAGCCATATCTAGGGGTGTGCCATTTTCACATAAAGCATTTACATTAACACCTCTTGAGAGTAATTTGGTAACTATATCCGTGTATCCTGCATGATGTGACGTCTGATTAAATTCCATGCCCATAAAAGTAAAAGACGCAGAATAGATTCAAAACAATCTTAGTATAATCTACACAATAGAGTATTCTTTTATGGTTATAGCAGAAATTTAACTTCAGCATTTATCTTAAGAGACTATATAAGACGAGAAAATGTAGTATACCTTTCAAAGCAGCGCCATGCAAAGGAGTATAACCTTTGAAGTTCGATGTCTCAGGATCAGCACCCTTTCCAAGTAGATATTCAACAGTGTTCATATCTCCACACATTGTTGCATTTAACAATGGGGATTCACCTGTCCATCACAATTAGCAGCTAATTAGACACAACATACACAAAATCTCCATTCTTAAACTAAGCCCTGAGTATTTATTCAATCATACCATTTTTATCTTTGGTATTGACATCAAGTCCTAATTCCTCAATCAAGTATCTGAGAATATCTAACTTTCCTTCCCTAGCAGCAAAGTGAACAATTCCTACTCCATCATCATCTTTAATATTCCTCGCTGCGTTTGCTAGTCCTCTTCCATCATCACGTTTTGCAAGTAATTCTGGTTTAAACACCAAAAAAAAAAAAAAATAGACACTGAAAATGTAAAGATGTTTTTGATTTTTTATTCAAAATTACTTATCCTTGAGTTGGTTAAGTTCTTCGTTAGTATCCGCACTGAGAATAGCTTCACGTCTTGATTCCATTACTGGAAGTGAAAAAGAATATGAAAATTTGAAGAAGAGAAAATTATTTTTAGGGTTTTACTATTGAAGAAAAGAATATATAAAACTACCACGACGACAATCTACTTTCGGGAATATCTGATTCGTTCCCAGGGATTTTGACTGGACATTTATCGGAAAATCTAAACGAGTGAGTGACGGTATTTATTTTTATTTTTTTTCTTTTGTTGAGATTGTAACGGGAGGAAGCCGGTGATTTTATAAGGCGGCAAGGCGCCAAGAAAGCTTTTTTTATAGAGAGACAAGAGCCTCAATCACCATAACTGGGTTCGAGGACCCGAGTGTAATGTGGATATATCTACAACCCGATGGACAAACAAGAGGAAGGGGGTTGTTTGTATTTGTCTGACTCATTACGTCTGATGAAAAAATTACTAATCAGTAGGGTTATAAAAATTATTAATCAGAAGAGTTATACACAAAGAATGAATCCAATCATGTATATGCCCAGCGAGTCAAGCACAAAATGGTATCCGGTTCAAATATGCCCTGAATAAGATATATGAGCCAAGACAGATTTCGAGTCAGACAACGGAAAAATGAAGAACCAAATGATATGATGTTTGCCTCGCACAAAGTCGGGTTCAAATCATGAGTCAAACCCAAACAAACAAAGTGAAAATGTGTGCTCATGCACCTCGTAATATAACTCAGGTCGGCCTCACTATTTGCGACGTCTATTATAACGGTTTCACCCATCGAGGACAGGGAAGGAGTCGGAATCTGTCGTGGAAAAGCAATAAAAAAGAAATATGTTTCGGTCAGGCATATATGGATTTCAGTTTCACAGCCCAAATTTAGGCTTTGGAGTCAGCCCAGAAGACCCTTGTCATGGCCTGGCTTGGTGCCTCGTTGAGATTGCACTTCTATATCTGGATAGTACTAGATTACAAAGAGTTCATTACCAAGTGAGTGCCTTATCCGGCCTCGTTCATGATTTCCAGAAGGGAAGGAGCCAACAAATGTCGAGTCTAGGTAGGATTATTATCAAATCCGTCTATTTTAATGGTTTCTGATTGAATTGAAAACTCCAAAAAAAAAAATCTAAACAAAACCAGAATCAAGAACACGCTTTGAACTAGAAAAGAATCCACAAGAAATACAAAGATTTAGGTTAGATATACTAAAGAGAATTTTTTTAAAGTACCCTCGTGTTTTTTAAACCCATAAAATTAATGCCCCTGTTTTTTTCAAACTTTCTAAAATGCCCTCATCGTTTACTTTTACCACTTGGGCCCATATAATGGAGTCAATGGGAGTTTACCTAGTCAAAACTGCGTCAAATTACTAAAAACCCATCACTTATCTAAAAGGGTGAGAAATATCTTCACCCGACCCTATCTTTTTTCCTCTCTTCTGTCTCTCTTTCTTCGTCTCAGAGAAGAAAAAAAACTAGTTTGGCGATTCAATTGAATCGATTAGTTAAATCGATAGATGTTTATGGTTTGATTCATCAGTCTATTGAAGATTAAATTGAATGGTTTCATCGATGGCGACGAATGGAAAGGAAAAGGTGATGTCCAGGTAAGATATTTTGAAACCCTAAGTTTTGATTTTGTTAGATCTGTACTTGCATGATTAAATCAAATGATTTTGAAGCTTTTTCAACCAATATAAAGTGAAACCCATAACTTTTTTTTTGAATCCTTCACTTTTTCGTCATTTTTTATCTGTTTCTTTTGTTTTTTCTGTGAAAAACAAAGGGAATCTTCCTCTTGTTTTTGCCTGTCACTTAAAATTGAAATGATGAAAGTCTTTTATTTAATTTTTTTTTAATTGTTTAATTTTGTTAGAATTTATGTTTGTATTTGTATGTGTATTGGGTTTGTATTTGTATGTGTATTGAGTTTGTATTTGGTTTGTATTTGTATGAATGTCTTATAATGTTGTTTTGTATTTCTATATATTTCAGTGGCAACATTGATAGGGGAAAAAACAAATTTAGAGACATAAGTTGTTATTGTACTGACAGTAAGATTCAGTTTACTTTCAAAAAGTTACAAACAGATAAGATGAATTTGAGGATGTTTCAGCAAATGGTTCACATGAAGTTGTGTTTGGAAGATATAAATGAAGTTATTTTAATGTGGATATCAGAAAATGGACATCCATGGACTCTAAAGAATGATCAGTGTTTTTTTTTGTTTCGGGACAATGCTATGGCAAATGGCAATGGTTTCATTCAGTTGGTAGTCAACATTAAAAATCCAGAATGGGATGTCATACCTAAGAAATCAGTATCAAAGTCACCTCAAGTGAGAAAAAGCCCAAGACTTGGAGGTGATAACAACAAAGTGATGGTTGTGGCACTGCTAGGAAGTTGTTTGGGCAGGGCAGTTCACAACCTACTCAAGCAAGTGTTGTTGGTGATAATTTGAGAGAAGGAACAAGTAGTACACTAATTCAAGTAGATGAGGAACCACTTTTAGTTTATGATGACTTTTTTGATGATGAATATTGGTTAAAGAAAATAAAAGAAAAACAACTAGATGAGGCTGTAATTCAACTTGAGAACAAAGAACTGGATGAGTGCCATCCTGTAGAAGATCCTGAAGCTGCAGCTGCTTATAATAGTGGTGAAGACAATGAAGATTCAAGTGATGCTGAAAGTGAAAATGCAGTTGAAGGTGCTTATAACCTAAACACTTGAGTTATTTTTTTGTATTTTTGTGCATTTAATATTTACTGATACACTAGTTATTGTTGTACTAACTGATTCAAGTTATTCTTATGCAGATAATGATGATGCAAGTGATGATGGTGCAGAAGTAAATGACCAAGGTTGAAGACTGACATGGAACTTTAATGTTCTTGCTTTTATGGTTGTAGCATATTATTTTTGGGCTCCCATTATTGTTTTTGTTTTGTTATGGCTTGTTTATATGAGTGATGAAGGTGTAAAACTAACTAGAGATTTTTGTTTTGTACTTGTTTAGGTAAAGAGGGTGAAGAAGACCCACAGTATTACAAGGATTTCCAAGATGATAACCCTGAGTTTGAGGACGAACCTGGTGAGCTTTTTGATGAGTCAGATTTTGTTAAACCACTAGATCCTAAACAAATGATAGTAGGTACTACCTTTCCTGATAAAGATGCATTCAAAAGACATCTTAAGTTATTTTGTGTTAAAAATGAATGTGAATTTAAGGATCAAAAGAGTGACAAAAAAAGATTTAGGGTTTGGTGTGAAAATAGGTTTGACCATAGAGGAAAGGTTGAGTGTGAGTGGTTTGTGTTTGCTTCAATACTACCAAAGCAGTCTACATTTAAGGTTAAGTCTGTGAACTTAACCCATACTTGCAAGGGAAGGATTGTAGAAGACAAGATTCCTAATAGATACCCTCCATTAGTAGCTGAAGTTATACAAGAGCAGTTGAAGAATGGCTCTGGAAAAGTAATTCCAAGACCAAGACAAATTCAAGAGGATTTCAAGGCTTCTCATCTCATTGATATTACTTATCATACAACATGGAAGGCTAGGAACTTAGTGATGGAAGCTAAGTATGGGAATTATGAAGAGAGTTACAAACTAGTTCCTCAGTTTTGTAAGATGGTGTGTGACTCCAACAAGGATTCAGTTGGAACTTTTTCATATTGTAATACTGACATGGCTTTTGAGTCAATGACAATAAGCTTTGCTGGAGCTATCAAAGGATGGAAGGAAGGGTGTAGATCAGCTGTTGGGTTAGATGTTTGTCATCTAAATGGTAAGTGTGGTGGTGTGTTGATGGCTGCAACTGGGTTAGATGGTCAAAATGGTTTAGTCACATTAGGAATTGGTGTTTTTCCTGCTGAAACAATTGAGAATTGGACTATGTTCCTCACTGACTTGAAGCCATTACTCTTAAGCCATGAAAAGCGATTGACATTCATTTCAGATACGCAAAAAGGGCTTCTTGAAGCTGTTCCTGCTGTGTTCCCGGACTCATATCACAGATATTGTTGGAGGTGCGCTTCTCTTAACTTTATTTGGTTTGATCATTAAGTGTTTGTTGTGTTACTTAGAGTATGATATCTAACTATAAGTTTTTGTTGTTTCAGGAACTTGTATAACAATTTCAAGAAGCACTTTAAGGGACAAAATTTGTATAGCTTACTGTGGAATGCAGCCAAATGCTACAAGAAGAAACATTTCTATGTAATATCTCAGAAATATTTCTTACTGTTGATATGTTTATGGTTTGTATATGTGTTATAACCCGCTAATTTGTTTATGGTTTATGTTTGTTGTATGCAGAATCATATGGAAGATATGAAGAAGGAGAATCTTGCTGCTGTGGTGTACCTTGAAAAGGCTGGTTTTGAGTCATGGTCTAGGGCCTTTTTTGATGACACTAGTAAGTGTGAACACCTAAATAACAACTTTAGTGAGTCATTTAATTCCATGGCAGAAAACCTTAGGGACAAACCAATATGTAGACTAGGAATTCTTTATAATCAGTTGGTTATGAGTTTGTTTCACAAAAGAAGAAAAGAAAGTGCAAAATGGAATCCAAATGGATTGGTTCCTACTTCTATGAAACTGATTGGTAAATTGTGTAAGTTGGTTAGTGCTTTTAAAGTAGACCCATGTGTGAGTGGTAAATTGTATGAAGTTACAAATGAGGGTAACAAGGCAGTTTTTATTGTGAACTTGGAAGAAAAACAGCGCAGTTGTCTACAATGGCAACTCAAAGGGCTTGTTTATCAACATGTTGTTTGTTGTTTGAAGCCATTCAGACCTGATTGGACAAAGTAAGTATATACTTTATCAGACTTTATTTTTTGCATCTCAGCTTTACTAAGTTTGTATGTTGTCAACTATAATTGTCTTGTTGTTGTTTTTTTTGCAGGTATTGCTCTCATTATTACTCAGTTGCTGCATACAGAGCCACATATGCTCAAGTTGTCTTTCCATTTCCTCCTCAAGAAGATTGGCATGAGGTACTTTCAGTCATTTTGTAGCTCCATTTTGTAACTCAAATGCATGTTATTTAGACCTTGGGCTCCCTTAGACCTTCTTAAATGTAATTCCATTTTGTAACTCATTGTTATTTTTGTAGTTGGAAGAACATGAAAAGGTTGAATTGGAATCTGCTATCAAGATCAGGAAATCAGGAAGGCCTAGAGTTAAGAGGAGGAGAGCATGGGATGAGCCAAAAGTACCTACAAAGGTATATTCATGTTCAAGATGTAAATCAACTGGTCATAACAAAACTACATGTCAAGGTGGTGATGTTGACAAGAATCCAAAAGCTAAGAGGCAGAGAACCCAAGTAGATGGTGCTACCTTCACATCTTTTGACAGACCTGCTCCTCAGAAGAAGCAATCATCTCAACCATATGGGATTAGAAAAAAGCAGCTGCATCTTCTTCTAAAGCTAAGAAAGCTCCTGCTAAAGCTTCTACAACTTCAAAGAAGAAGAACATGAGTCAGACAAATAAGTGAATGGTAGAATGTGGTTTGCAGTAGTTAGGGTTATGACTTTTTAGAACAATGTTATTTTGGATTATCTTTATTTTGGACAACAATGTTATTTTGGAACAACTTTATATATAAAATAATACTTTTTAAATCATGTATTACATATGAAATGAAACAGGTTTACATGTTAAGACCTTTTCCTAATTTTGTAACTAAATCATTCATTTGTTGTGTTGAATCTCTAAGTCTCTCCTCTGCAGCAAGGAAGATAGCATCTGTAGCCCATCTAAATGCATCACATTTTTGGCAGGTAAGGTAAGTTATTCCCTTGTTGTGTTGATTGTTGCATATCTTCAGGTACATTCTGGAATTGCAGGCTGAAGAGAAGCAAAGTTGATGGTGCAGTGGACAACTTTCAAAGCAGTGATCATCTACTCCACAAGCTTGGCAGCTTTTATCTGAAGGTAACAACACCAACTTGGATTTACAATGGTTAGAAGTATCTTCAACCCATTCAAAATAATTGCAGGTAGGTATTGTGCACTTTAAAAACATTTTCCCATAGTTTTCATTTGTTGTAGATTGAAGCAATGCTCTTACACCATTACAGGGAACATGCTTGCACCTAGAATATAGCCAAGGACACACTTTTGTGTCATGATTACCTTGTTCACACATAGCACAATGAGTGATGATTTTTTTCATTCTCACCTTATGGTTGTTGTTGTTGTTGCTACTACTACTACTACCTGGAGAGTATTTTGCACCTTCACCATTCATTGTTTCTGAGTTTTCTTAGCTTATAGTGAATTTTTTTGAGTTGCAGAAACATATGAAAAATCATCTGTATATATACAGGTTGAAGAAGATGGAATTGGGAATAAGACCGTTGGGAGACTAGATCTTATTGTGGACCGTTGATTTTTCTTTTACATGGATGCTACGTGTTTCTTATTGACTCGAGTTGAGTCGGCGTTTCAACTCGGCGATTCAAGTAGATTCAACTCTATTTAGTTCAAAGGGCTTTTTAGACTTTTATTGCGCTGCCATCTAAGCAATAACAGTTGTTAACTGCCGTTTACCGTTTTTTTACCGTTTATTATATAAAACGGTCAAACCACATTTTAGAAAGTTTAGAAGGAAAAAAAACGGGACATTTTTTTAATGTAAAGTTAAAAGTAGGGGTACTTTATCCAAAAACCCTATATTAAATGAGGTGACTGTACACGAAAGTGGGATGTGGGATGTATTCAACATGATATGATTCTAGATCTTACAACTTGAAGTTAGACATTAATACTTCCACCATCAAACTGATACGCTTGCACAAAATGTATGAATTCCTCTCGAGGTTCCAAGATGGAAAAGCATGGAAACAGGTAAGGCCTTGTGTTTTCAGAAAGATGGCAACCTAAGAATAAGACTGCACATATAGTGAAGTAAATTTCATTCAGAAAGTTGTCAAAAAAGTGCCATAGCCATCTTCTTCCAGATATAGTTCATTTCTGAGCTTCAACAGCTTTCCTGTACCCAAAGCAAGAGGCAAAATTAAAAGACAACCAGATAAGAACATAATGTCACCAAGAAAAGAGATTCGAAGACACTTGGGAGTAAATCACTATGGAACACTATATCGTCCGAGGTAAATGACTTGGAGACATTTAGCTAACAAAAAACATCTCCAGTTTTGATAGCCAGATTGCTAGATGAAGCAACTTGAAACTTCATTTTGTGATGGTCGTGTGTGTTTTGACAAAACATGAAGTCCTCACAATAGTTAAAAATAGATCTATTAATTATTATCGCAAAGGGGGTAATAGAATTGAACCTGTATGCATCTTTGAGTTCTTGATTATTAGGACTCAACTCCAAACCGGCAAGGAAGGCTTTTTCTGCATCACTGTACCTCTGCGACAAAGAATGCAACAAAAGAAACTTGAAAACAGTACATCACTTTTTATTTTTCAGAGCGATGAAAAATAAAGATTGTGTTCTAGAAGATGCTCATCAAAGATGAACCAATTGCAAGATTGAGGATAGCTGCGAAAAAAAACCTAGAAAACAGCAAGATAAACAGCGGAAATCGAATACCAGAAATCCACTTTGAATTTCATTGAATGAAGGAAAAAGAAAGAAAGAAAAACACTTACTTTTAGTAAGTTGTATGCCACACCAGCCCTATAGTATGCCTTGGGCCAATCTGGCCTTAGCAATATGCATTCATTGGCATCTTCTAAAGCCTTCTGCCCTTCTTTCACGCGGGCCCAACTCATACTCCGGTTAGAAAGTACATTTGTGTCATACGGATCAAAATTATTTGCCTATATTCACGTCATATGACAAATTATTAAGATAATGAAAATATGAACTCAAGTGAGATAGCAATAATCAGTAAAACCGACCCAGTAGAGGGCAGTAAGTTCATCAATTAAAGGAAGTATCAGGTAGAAACTCATGTGAACAAGTAGTCAAAGCTTTCAACAGAGTTTACGAAATTAGCAGACCTCAAACAAACACCAAAAGTCTGGTTGAATCAATGATAATATATTTTCACAGTGAACTCAAAATATCATGTCAGGGGCAATAAAATAGGGAACACAACCTCACACTGGACCAAATACGATTTCAAGTATTTTTTTTTGGAGCACCGCCTTTTGTAACAACAAAATGGTGGAGACATTTTCCAACATTAAACTAAACAGCCATTTGAAAGAGATGGACATGTAAACTTTACGAAAAAATTCCAGCCATAGACCAATGTATCACTAAATAATTAAGACTGGACCAGGCTAGGTTATGCAGGAGTGTCTATCCCTCTTGGATGAAGAAATTGGGATAACACAGAGTTTATTCAAGGATTTATGATAGAACGCCGAATTACTAGTCGGTTGCATCTCATAAAAACTCAAATTGCAACCTTCGACAATGAGAACAAAACTTATACACATAAAAAGGACTTCACTGGAATTAACACCTCTCACTGTCATAAATTCAAGTAAAAGCATCATCCTTATTTAATCAGGGTTCACTTCCATTTAGTGATATATAGAGTAACGTTTAAAATAAAAAGTACCTGCGAGTAGCAAACTATTGCCTTAAAATAGTCCTGTTTCTTAAATGCATCTGTGCCGCTTAACTTCGCCTCGTGAAACTTCTCCTTGGCTTTCAGTTTCCTCTTCAAAGTTAAGGAACTCACGGTTATTAATAAAAAAAAATCACTGCAACATAAGTAACAAAAACAGCAGCTATGATATGATAGAAATCACACTAGTGTTATATTATATACAGAATGGGTATACATGTAAAAATAAATAAATCACGAGCTAACTTTGGTGTAAACTTGGTTTGCTTCTCTGACAAAAAAGATGTTAATTTCTTAAAAAGAAAAAGTACACCTCATCTAAACTGTCACAGAATGAAAAACTAAACTTGATGTTAATCCAAACTTGATGCACCAACCTAGATGACATTACTGAAAGAACAAATTGCCAGTCCAAAGTTGCGAAGGTATAACAAAGGGTTCTATCCAATGATACATATTGGTAGTTGTTTATACATATTGCACTAGGTTATACGCTATACTATTTTTGCACTCTATATGCATTCATACGAGATTGATCCATTGAAATGCCATAATGAAAAAAGTGCAACTGTTCTTATTGTAAGAAACATGAGGTGAAAATGATGCAACATTGGCAGTTGAGTCCAAGTATATAGTCAGGAAAAAAAAAAACGTTGACATTTAAATGCGAACTACCAAGTCAAATTCTATAGTATTTAAGCAACAATAATAGAAGGCCGCTATTTGGTTTCTAACTACAGAAGTAAGTTATATGTTGAATACCTGTTCTTTAGCTTGATCAGACTGTACATGTGCAATTACTCCACTAGCGCTCCAGTCGATATATCCCGAAATACGAGAAGTAACCGGGAAAAGAATCTCAACACCATGATGATTACCAATGAGTGCGGCAATTTCTAATGGGGTGAGTCCAAGCTGTGATATAGAACAAAGTTGAATTTCTTAAGCCAAATTATATACAAAAAGAAAAGATGACAAACACAACATCAAAACAAGCCATTTAAAAATGCAAGATCTACTGTTGTGTACACATTTGGAATCATTTTATAGATTCAGAAAGTTCGGCCTAAAGAAGCATTAATAAAAAGGTCGCTTACTGACATAAAATACATCATTTGTATGAGATAAGGCAGCATCAATATTTAGAAGTGTCACCAGAACGGAAGCTTAATCAATATTATCATACTGCGTCAAATTAGATTACCTAATTAAAATTTGGTAGATCACATGATGGATGATCGTCAGTCTAACACTTCCTAACCCCACATTAAAAAACATTTTGATCCTTTTTCATGGATCACCTAGATGGCGAGGAGATTTTCCTCACTATCTGTCATGTTAAATAAGGTAACATATGTGACAAAGCATGTCATCCGGATGTATTGAGTGTGCCGGTAAAGAGTAAAGATGGGCTGACAACTATACAGAATTGAAATAACGAAGTTAAAGATAAATGAAACGGGTAAAGGTTAAATAATATTACATAATTTGTAACTTCTGGATTAGCACCAGCTTGAATTAAGCGCTTGATGATTTCTGTTGATCCATCATTTGCTGCAGCTATAAGAGGTGTTTCTCCATATGATCCAACATTTGGGTCAGCACCAGCCTACAAAGACGGCAGGAGGTAGATATTTTCATATTATGCAGGCATCAAAAATCAAGAAAATACTCAGCAGGGTCATACTAGACCAACTTGCTAAATTTAGAAGCAACTATTTCACTGAAAACATATTGAACAACTACTAGAGCTTAGTAAAAGAGAACTTTGACCAATCTGCGGAGCAACTTTTGCATAAAACAGAATCACCATCTCTGAGAGATCCCATATCTGTTTTTTACTTGGCTTATTTGGTGACAGGATCTCAGGGATCTCCTAAAACCCATATTTTGTGTCATACATCTATACCCACAGTCTATTTGCTCTTGGGCTAAATGTATGGTATCAAAATGATTACACAAGTCACTAACATCTTAATTAATAATTATGCGTCAAATCTAAATGCTGACATTAAAAACACAAGGTAAATATTGACTAGCCCTCGGGAAGATTACCATCAACAAGGAGAGAACACAATTGCTGCTTAGAAAACTACCCAAGGACAGGCCCGTAAAAATGTGATTAAATTTGGTACCTCAAGTAAAAGCTCAACGCATCGTAATGATTGGGGTAGAAGGGATACAATAGATCCCATCAGTGGTGTCAATAAACGGCTAGATACCAAATTAGGCTGCATAGACAAAAGAAAGCCTGATTATTTAGCTGTGTGTAGTTGGAAAAGAAATAATAAAAAGAATAGGTTACATAAATATATTTTAGAGAGAAAATCTCAATAGCTGTTTTGTAACTATCCGTAGTTGACTAACCAAATCAAACACCAATGAGTATTCTGCCTTAACGTCAATCTCAGGTTACTTGCAAGTGAAAGGATAATTAGGACCCTCATTAGAGTACGAGGTTGAGCAAAACTCCTTTATCCGCTGCTAACTAAATTATAATAATTATAGAGATTAGACGAACAAAACATATCCTAAAACATAACGCCAAACTCTGGGTATAAGTGGTACAACCAATCAACTGCATAAGAAAGGGATATAGGGTTTCTATATGTAGATTATTCACAACTGTGCATGTCTTCATAAATAACATGAAAGGGGTACAGGGTTTCTATATGTAGATTATTCACAACTGCGCATGTCTTCATAAATAACAGGTAAATATACTCACATTTGCATTATGGTCCAACAAAATTTTCACCGCCTCGGGTTGGCCCGAAGCCTCACGTAGGGGTGTGCCGTTATCACTTAGAACATTCACATCAGCACCTCTTGAAAGTAATCTGGTAAGTATCTCTGTGTATCCTGCATGGGACCTACATTAGATTTCATGCCCTTAAAAGGAAAAGATCCAGACTAGAACTAAAACAACTATCTTATTATCCAAAAAAAGATATAAAATAAACAAATAACAATCAATGGTTCATAACTAAAGCGAGAACGAGCTTCTTGCACAATAGAGATGGGTTACAGGCTAACAGCAGAAACTCAGCATTTATCTTAAGAAACTATACAACATAAGAACTTTTTTCAAAATTAATGCACCAAAATTTGAAATCCAAAAAAAAAATAAAAAAAATTGTATGTTAACATCTTACAGATGTAGTATACCTTTTTTAGCAGCCCAATGCAAAGGACTATAACCAACGTTGTTCGCCATCTTAAGATCAGCACCCTTTTTAAGTAGGTAATCAACAGTGTTCATATTCCCACCTATTGTTGCAAGTAACATTGGAGATTCACCTGTCCACCACACTTAGCAGTTAATTAGACACAGTACACAAATTTCCAAGTATGCCCTAAATATTTTTTCAATTATACCTTTTTCATCTTTGGTATTGACATCAAGTCCCAATTCCTCAATCAAGTATTCGACAACATTTAAGTGCCCTTTTGCAGCAGCAAAGTGAATAACTCCTGCTCCATCATCATCTTTAACATTCCTCGCTGTGTTTGCTAGTCCTCTTCCATCATCACATTTTGCAAGTAATTCTGATTTAAACACAAACAAAAAATTTAAAAAAGAATTATGGAAAATTAGACAGTAAAAATTCAAAGATGTTCTTGATTTTTTTATTTTTAGAAATTACTTACCCTTGAGTCGGTTAAGTTCACCGCTAGAAGCCGCACTGAGAATAGCTCTACGTCTTGATTCCATTACTGGAAGTGAAGAGTAATATGAAAAATTGAAGAGAAAATTGTTTTTAGGGTTTTACTACCGAAGAAAATAATACATACCACTACCACGACGACATTCTATTCTCGGGAAATTGTTTTTAGGGTTTTACTGGAAAATTCTGATTCGTACCTACGAATTTGACTGGACATTTATCGGAAAATCTACAGGAATCGAGTGACGGTGTTTTCTAGAAGGCGCCAATAAAGCTTATTTTAAGGAAACAAGAGTCAACATAACCTGGGTTCATTGAGGACCCGACACCCGAGTGTAATGCGGGTAAGTTGGACGAACGAGAGGAACATGTTGTTGTTCCTCCCCACGGCCCCACACCGCACCAGGCTCTCGATTTGGATCTGACTTATTGTATCTGTCTAAATTAAAAATTATTGGAAAATCATCACGCGGTCTGATGGTTCTCAAACTTCCTTCCATAGGAAAGGTTGGGGATCGGACTCTTATAATAGCATAAATCCTAAGCTAATGTATTTAGGTGTAGTTTTAGGGATCAATGTCTAACCTATCAAAAAAAAAGTTTAAAAATTATTGTATTAATTAGTACAGTTATAAGAAGGTTCTGAAGTCGGATACACATGATACTTGATACAAACAGATAATTCCTAGTTAAATGAAAAAATAAAAAAAATAGTCAATCTGACATCTGATTCGTGTTCAGTCAGGTAAAGATTTATATTGCGAGTCAGAGACAAGCAATCAAAGTGGAAGTATGTGGTCATTCACCGCCCCTAGAATATAATATATGTACATATTAATTAGCCTCTGTATGTATAAATAATTTGATTTACGGTGTTAATTGTTACTGTTTTCGTCCATTGTGTACGTGAAGCTAAAAAATCGTATATCAGCCAGGCATAAATGGACTCCAAAGTCCGATTTTTCGAAATTATTAGGATTCGGGGTAGCACATCAACATGGGCAACTACGAAGTGTGAACCCTTGCCATGGGGTGGCTCCATGCCTCATTGGGAACTTCTTTATCATAGAATCACTAACCAGAATTGCATACTAGATGGTAGTAACCGATTACAAAGTGTAGGAAGGATTATCGTCAAATCCGTGTATTATGATGGTTTCTAATCGAATTGAAAACTCCGAAGTCAAAAGAAAAAAAAAATCCGAAAAAAACCAAAATCAAAAGCCTAAGTTTAACTAAAAAGAACTACATGAGAATACAAAGATCAGTTAGATATTAAATGAGGTGACTTTATATATATATATATATATATATATATATATATATATATATATATATATATATATATAACTTTTTTTTGATGGTTTGGAATAATGGATTTGGACTACATACTTAATTCCTTGAAGAATTATTTTTGGCAATTACGAGGTTCGAACTCCTACCTCCGTAGTGAAAGGGAGTATACCAACCATCAGACCACTTGATGGTTAGCGAGGTAACTGTACACGAAAGTAGGATGTATTTGACATGACTTGTTTTCAGACAATATCATACATCTTGTTCAAGACAACTCAACAGCACTAGGTAATAGTACAACTTCTACTCCTGGAAAATGATTTATTCATTTTCTCCTAAAAATAAGCTAAATTAAAAATAAAATAAAATCATCATTTTTCATAAAACAACGAGATGAGTAGTTTTTAAGAAAAATATATGAACTAGTCTTGAGGTTCCAAAATAGAAAAGCACAGAAACATGTAAGGCCTTGTGTTTTCAAAAAGATGGCAAACTATGAAAAACGCTTTACATGTAGTGAAGCAAATTTCATCCAGAAAGTTGTCAAACAATGTCATAGTCATCCATCTTTCTCCAGGCAAGATATAATTCATTTTGTGACAAGTGCTTACATCGCATTTAAACGTCATCTTCTTATACCAATTGTTAACTAATTAATCAATTCAAATAAAAATGAAAAATAATGAAAATTTTTACAGAAGTGCGCAAAAATAAATTCAAAGTTTCCCATATAATGATATATTTTTGAATAAGCGACATAAGAAAAAAAATGCATTTTAAAAAATCGGACTCGGCCTATTGATGCAATGAAAATTGCCCAAATCGTTTAGCAATATTCAATTCTTCACAACTTTTTCGGCACCTATGGAAAAACCAATGACTGTACAAGGTCAGATATATTTGACATATGTAGCTGCAGGAAAACCCATATTTATACCCAAAGATTAAACCTAAATCTATTATCAAACTTATCAATTAAGTATATGAGGTAAAGGTTCACGAGTAAACAAGCGTAGTAAAGAAACATGTGTGATTTACGTGGTTCGGTTTTAAAACCTACGTATGCGGGATAAGATCTACGTGGTTCGGTTTTAAAACCTACGTCTATGTATGGGTGATGATTACAAGCTCCGAGTGAAATATAAGATATATCTCAATCTCAAATGAGCTATCATATATAAAATGATACTTGATTCAAATAGTCCCGAATTAGATGTATGAGATCAAAGACAGCGGGCTGGAAAAATGAACAAATTTTCACATTCCCACCTAACAATGAGATAGGCAGATAAGATGGGCAAGCAGATAAATTTGGGAGTTTGCTTCTCCTATCTCAATTTGAAACGAAATAAACTGAGACGCTCAGCCTTGGTTAGGTCGAGGCTCAAGTTGAGACGTTCCTCCTCAATAGAGCCGGTAACGGCTAGTTCCATCCAACGACTCTAATCTTATTCCTATAAATTTAATCATTTTCAACTCCAAAATTACACCTTCTACATCCAAAACTTCTTATAATTTCACTTTCACTCTCAAACTCATAATTTTTATATTATAAGGAAAAAAATAGGTTGTTTCATCACAACCAAAAAATACTTAACAGAAATACTCTACAAAAAACTCGCGGTCCAAGGTATAGTATGGATGAAAATAAGGTTATACGCAGATCTTATGTAACATTTACGCTTGATTCCATCGATGGTGTTCAACAACAACATATAATTCTCTTTGGGGGAATATTTATAGGCTTTTTAGTCAGGAAACTGGGAATATTCAAAAACTTATGGGTAGTTTTGATAATGCAAATGACTAATCAAGTCGCATTTTGAAATGGTTAAATTGATTTTAAAAACCAAAAAACTATTGAAATTAACCATAATTAAAAATTATTCTTTAAACTAATAATATATTATTTATGAGAATCATGCCTTACATTGCTCACGTGATGTTGGTCTTAAATTCCGGCATGATCTCGTTCGAGATACAATAGCTGATATGTGTTTTCGTGCAGGAATGCCAGTGAGAAAGGAAGTCGTTGTAGGTTTCCTTTCACACGATGGTGGGAAACTAAGGCCAGCAGATATTTTAGTATACAATTGGGATAATGGTCTTGATGTGTGTTTGGATGTAAAAATGCGGGGGTCTAACAACCACACCCAACAATTCGTTTAGCAATCTGAGAGGACTTACTCCAATATACTTTCTAGAGAATCAACTAGACAGTCAGACTCAATCTAGATTAAAGTATATCAAAGAGTATAATATCTCTAACTCTTAATTCAATCCGCAATCAGCAAATAGAAATCTGCGAGCCTGATTGAATATAAGAGAAGTTACTTGAACGGTACAAAAGACCAATATTCAAGTGTCAATTAATGTAAATCAACAATCAAAAATTGGATATTCTAATAAATTGATCTTAACGCACAACCTGTGTTGTTTCAATTATATAACAAAATATAATGCGGAAAAGAAATAACACAGACACCAGAATTTTGTTAACGAGGAAACTGCAAATGCAGAAAATCTCCGGGACCTAGTCCAGATTGAACACCACACTGTATTAAGCCACTACAGACACTAGCCTACTACTAGTTAACTTCAGACTGGACTGTAGTTGAATCCTAATCAATCTCACACGGATTCAAGGTACAGTTGTGCTCCTTACGTCTCTGATCCCAGCAGGATACTACACACTTGATCCCTTAGCTGATCTCACCTACAACTAGGAGTTGCTACGACCCAAAGTCGAATACTTGATAGACAAATATGTCTCACACAGAAATGTCTATAGGATTGAATAAATCTGTCTCCCACAGAAATACCCAAGAGTTTTTGTTCCGTCTTTTGATAAATCAAGGTGAACAGGAACCAATTGATAAATCAGACTTATATTCCCGAAGAACATCCTAGTATTATCAATCACCTCACAATAACTTAATCGACTAGAGAAACAAGTTATTGTGGAATCACAAACGATGAGACAAAGTTTGTTTGTGATTATGTTTCTATCTTGCCTATTGGATATATAAAATCTCGAGCCAATTATTTCAATTGTACTCAACACGATAGAAACAGCAAGATCAGATCACGCAACTACAAAGATAATAGTTGGGTCAGGCTTCACAATCCCAATGAAGTCTTCAAGTCGTTAACCTACAGGGTCTCGAGAAGAAACCTAAGGTTAAAGGAGTATCGACTCTAGTTATGCAACTAGTAACACACAGGAGGTGTGGGAATTAGGTTTCCCACTTGCTAGAGTTCTCCTATATATAGTTTTCAAATCAGGCTTTTCAATCCAAGTTACCTTGGTAACAAAGCATTCAATATTCACCGTTATATGAAAAACCTGATTCAACCAAGCTAATATCTTTCAACCATTAGATCGAACTTAGCTTGTTACACACAAATGAAATGTACCCTCATTTAGGTTTATTTAACCGTACCTAAACGTGTACACCATGTTGGTTCACAGATAGTTAACCGAGGTTAGCCATATGATTACTCTCATATCAACCCTATTCATCTTAACCATAACTAGTTCAAATTACTCAAATGAAACTAGTTAATAGTTTTTCAATTGTTTAGAAAACACAATTGAAATCAAATCGGTTTGATTCACCTGAATCACTCATGAGCATTATAACCACGGTTTTCAAAGATTGCATTCCTTATGATTTAAATGTTTAAGTTCATGGACTTGACCAATTTGACAAAGTAACCAGCTTAAGTATGCGTACGGGTATGCGTATTTAAGCAACCGGTTTTTGAGTTTGTAAAGTTCCCAAACTCAGCAGAAATTTTCGATTCAAAAACTTCCTCCAGTATGCGTATGAGTGCGTATACTTAAGGTAACTAGTTAAGAGTTTTTACAAAACCAAACTCGACAGAAATTCTCGACCTTCACCAATTTCATATACACACATATGCATACTCTTGGCTTCGGTTTTATGTACTTATACACTAATGTGCGAACACACTATATATCTTATATCCAAAGATGGTTACATCATCAACTTTTTATTTCAATCATTGAAACATTCTTCTATAATGTCAATAGGCGTTTTCACACACTATTAGCATCAAAGCAATTTTCAAGATATTAAAATAATCATTATTGAAACCTTCCAAGTCTTACACCAAATGATTGTATCACACAAACCATGTAAGATGTTACTCGGAAATTTTCTCATGATATAAGATGAACTTGGTCGAAGCGAAAGCTTACCAACACATATTTCGAGAAATATGTAAGCAAGATATACTCAACTCGAAATCTCAAATGTGTATAGAGAAAACTATATCGTAACACGACTTATGTCTCAATATAGGAGATAGTAAAAATAGACTTTCCAAGTGATAGGTAAGTTCAAGTCTCCACATACCTTTTGTCGAAGAAGTTCCACAAGCTCCCCTTAGTAGTTTTTCGTTTTCAAGAGATGAACATCCAGAGATTTAAGCTCAACTACACTATCTATGTCCTAGTCCGAGACATCTATAAATAGGCTAGAAATCAAGACTTATAGTTTTGATCACTAACATTGACAAACATGCTTTAGATATCAACGCATGCGAGTTCGACCGAGAAATGCTCTAATAATCTCCCCCTTTGTCAATTTTAGTGAAAAAACTATCAATACATATGGATTACAAAAAAGATAAAAAAAAATGTAGCTTATTGTCCACATGCTTGATTTCCTTGTTATCTTCAACGTGACTCGAAATCTTCGTCACTTCCAAGTACTCCATGATCCTAAAGGTTGTAAGTTCAGCATCACAGTTGTTGAAGATCCATAGCTATAACAATGAGAAAACAAAATACTCTCAATCATTGTTATACAATGTCATAGTATTATTATACAACATCAAAGTTCAATTGTATCACAGCTTTGACAATAACACTATGGTGATATGCATCACTCCCCCTTAGTCAATACATATCTCAACATGAAAACCACTCCCCCTTACATAATGATCCTTAAATCATATGTATTTGTAGTGTGAACTACACATTAATTCTCCCCCTTTTTTCAAATTTTTTTTGGTAAAGGTACGAAAATTAGTGGGATCCTAATGAAATTTCCACGGAGATATATCATGACCAAAAGGTGTATTAACATACCAACAAATTTAGATGCAATCATAAAGCCGAAGCTAAATACATTCATCAAGGAGTTAATGAAGATACAAGATAACCCCTAAAAATTCCAAAGCCGCACTCCCCACAAAAATTTGGCAATTAAGCACAAGTTAAAAAGAAATCCCCCCCATAAAATGTCATCCCCGAAGAAACAACACAGACGACCTTAATTTCACAAGAAAATAAGGATTTCTTTGGACAACCAAATCACATGAAAACATGAATTTGTATAAAAAGAATCAATTGAAATAACCACAAGAGAAGCCATAGTTAGTTCAATCAAAAAATGACAACCAAATTAATCACAAGAAAAACATGATTAATTCAATTGGAATACACAACCAAATTAACCACAAAAAGCGATCAATTTAATTGGTCATGCTCGACATAAGCGAATTTATGGAGCAACAACTAAAATAATCAAAAGAGAATGATTAATTTAGTTTATCATGTTCGACATAGGAAACCTTATGGAGCAACAACTAAGTTAATCATAAGAATGAACAACTCAGTCGATATGTAACAACACAATATATGCACAAAGATTGTGGATCGGAGATCGACCAAATACTGCGGAATAGACAAGGATTCATTCTATTTTTCATCACTATTCGCACAATGACATATAATAGACTTAATCCTTGTAAACAAAATTTTTATCCTTTCTTTTTATCAAAACATGACATAAAAGGCTTTAACTTTTGTAATGTCAAAAATTCATTCTATCTTCCATCAATACATTCATATCGACATAATATAGATAACTTTTGAACAAGTATGGGACAGTCACAGGTTCGCGGACGTAAACAACATATCCCATAGAAATTTACAATATATAAAATCATAAAGATTAAAATTACAAAAATCATCTTCCAAAAAATACTTTAGAATTTAAATAAATAAATCTAAAAACAATGAAGATGAAAATCGTTGGACATAGCTATGTGTACTCACAATAATGGCTATTCCAAACCCTAGTTATTCTTCTAAAAACCAAAAAGAAGATTTACTATACAATGAAATCAAAGTTCATTGAGAACCTCATACATTTCAATGAATCCATCATAGAAGGTATCACTGATTTCCTTAATTCTCTTGACCGTAGACACACCATGTTTGTGAGTTAGAACACTAACTTTACTATCAACCACCCGAGCAAGTTGTCTACCTTTGACATAGTCCATGATAAGTTTCTTCTGGTTCCGTATCAGAATATTTTGATTTGCAAGGATTTTGGCCTGACCATCTAAAAATTAGTTTATTTTCAGTTGGAGATTTGCAAACTCGACATTTGAATCATTTTGAAAACGAGTTAAATCCTTGACGGAATTATCAATCCAGGAGTTGTGGTCCTTTCTTGCAAGCATCTTCTTTAGAACCAGCTCTTGAATCGAATCACGTCCTTGAGTGTCTTATTCCATATCAAGCTGCACAATCTCTTGAGATTTTGCTAGGTTCTCCATGTAAATTTTGATAGGGATAAACTAATACAATATAAGGTATATATGTATCAAGAGAAGACACTTCTCAAATAAAAAAGGAACACTATAAGCTCGGAGTAGGACACGGACGTTCACGGACCGTTCACAAGAGAGGGATGAGATTTTAGCGACAAGCTATTAAGAAGAAAACAAAACGTTTGCCAATATTGCTCAATAATTATCAAAAATTAGAGCATGAATCATGAAGTAGGCTTGCATGACTCAGATTGGTTGACAACATTTCACAACAGATATACAATAAATCTTGAGACTCCCATAGTCATCATCCTTGTACCTCTCAAGATAGATTCAAGATGGGATTACCTAGAGTTAAGTAACGGAACGAGGAGTAACCTCACTACTAAACATGGGAGAAGGTTTGTACAAGTTGTTTGACTGTTTTACCTGTATATTTCCTTCTTTCCATCGATTCTAACGTATTCCAGAGGAATTTGTCACAAACCTTTTCAAAAGTCCATCTGAAGGATTTTTCTGAGGACTGAGTCTAGGACCTCTAGAAATCGGTTACAGAAATTTGGATGGTTTCCATTTTCTTGATCTAGACATACCAGACTTATTATTATAAACACAGGGTAACTGTTCATTGGTGGCAGGAGGATTTACACCATAATGAGGAACATGTAACCTATGATGATTTTCAGACAAGAGATCATTTTTATAAGATTTCTGGTTTTCTGTAGGTAAGAAACTCACTTTAGATGTCGTTAGACGATTTACTCCATTGGCAGTAGAAAGAAGCAAATTCTGAAGATTAGAAATCTGTTTCCTTTTGATAAAACAATGAAGAGCATAATGATTCCTTTTCCCACAGAAAGAACAACATCGTGGTTTAGAGACGTGATTCCCTTGACCCAAACCTTCATCCTTCACGTGCACATTTTGCAAATGACTCTCAGTAGGTACTTCCTTGTAGGAATTTTTCTTTACATTGGGTAAGACCTTATAAGTATTAGGAGAAGGTGTAGAAGATGACTTAATCATCAAAACAAAGTTTTTCTTTTTCAGGGTGTCACACTGTTCTTGGGAAAATTACAGAGATGCAACAAGTTTCTCTTTTTCAACATAAAAGATGTTTATTCTGATGAATGAGCCATGATTAAATTCTTTTCTCTAATTGAGTCTTCTCTAACTGTATCTTCAACAGAACTAATATTTTCACGCTGCAGACTAGTTTCTTGAACTAGGTTTTCGACATTGTCAGAGAGAGATTCAATATAGCAATAGAGTTCACGTTCTCTTTCAAGGGATTTCTCAAGTTCATCAATAAGCAAATCATTGTTTTCTTCAAGAGTCATAATTTCAGAAGCTTGAATATTAATGATATCAGCTGATTTTTTAACGATATGGTGAGTTCCATTTCGGATTCTGACACAATCCTACGAATCTTGTTTTTCCCTCGGGATTCGGAAGAATCTACTAAAGAGTTATCCTTTGAGGCAAACCCAAGATTTTTGGTGTAATCCGAACCTTTGGAAGACATATAATATGCGTTATCTAAAGAGATACTTCTTAGGTCCTCAAAACGCAGATTGCTACAAACACAGACTTATGAGGTCTTTAATGTGTTTGCCTGCTCTGATACCAATTGAAAATGCGGGGGTCCAACAACCACACCCAACAATTCGTTTGGAAATATGAGAGGACTTACTCCAATATACTTTCTAGAGAATCAACTGGACAGTCAGACTCAATCTAGATTAAAGTATATCAAAGAGTATAATATCTCTAACTCTTAATTCAATCCGCAATCTGCAAATAGAAATCTGCGAGCCTGATTGAATATAAGAGGAGTTACTTGAATGGTACCAAAGACCAATGTTTAAGTTTCAATCAATGTAAATCAACAACCAAAGGTTGGATATTCTAATAGATTGATCTTAATGCACAACCTGTGATATTTCAATTATATAACAAAATATAATGCGGAAAAGAAATAACACGGACACCAGAATTTTGTTAACGAGGAGACCGCAAATGCAGAAAAACCCCGGGACCTAGTCCAGATTGAACACCACACTAGCCTACTACCAATTAACTTCGGACTGTAGTTGAACCCTAATCAATATCACACTGATTCAAGGTACAGTTGCGCTCCTTAAGTCTCTGATCCCAGCAGGATACTACGCACTTGATTCCCTTAGCTGATCTCACCCACAACTAAGAGTTGCTACGACCCAAAGTCGAAGACTTGATAGACAAATATGTCTCACACAGAAATGTCTATAGGATTGAATAAATCTGTCTCCCACAGAATTACCCAAGAGTTTTTGTTCCGTCTTTTGATAAATCAAGGTGAACAGGAACCAATTGATAAACCGGACTTATATTCCCGAAGAACAGCCTTGTATTATCAATTACCTCACAATAAACTTAATCGACTAGCGAAAGAAGTTATTGTGGAATCACAAATGATGAGACGAAGTTTGTTTGTGATTACTTTTCTATCTTGCCTATCGGAGATATAAAATCTCGAGCCAATTATTTCAATTGTACTCAACACGATAAAAACAGTAAGATCAGATCACGCAACTACAAAGATAATAGTCGGGTCAGGCTTCACAATCCCAATAAAGTCTTCACAACCACTTGAATCACTCATGAGCATTATAACCACGGTTCGCAAAGATTGCATTCCTTATGATTTAAATGTTTAAGTTCATGGACTTGACCGATTTGACAAAGTAACCAGCTTAAGTATGCATACGAGTATGCGTATTTAAGCAACCGGTTTTTGAGTTTGTAAAGTTCCCAAACTCAGCAGAAATTTTCGGCTCAAAAACTTCCTCCAGTATGCGTATGGGTACGCATACTTAAGGTGACTAGTTAAGAGTATTGCCAAAACCAAACTCAGCAGAAATTCTCGGCTCGAGAACTTCCGATATTATGTTTATGGGTACGCATACTTAACCTGTCTCCTTCACCAATTTCGTATACACACATATGCATACTCTTGGCTTCCGATTTTATGGAATTATACACTAATGTGCGAACACACTATATATGCTCATATCCAAAGATGGTTACGTCATCAACTCTTTATTTCAATCATTGAAACATTCTTCTATAATGTCAATAGCCGTTTTCACACACTATTAACATCAAAGAAATTTTCAAGATATTGAAATAATCATTATTGAAACCTTCCAAGTCTTACACCAAATGATTGTATCACACAAACCATGTAAGATGTTACTCGGAAATTTTCTCATGATATAAGATGAACTTGGTCGAAACGAAAGCTTACCGACACATATTTCGAGAAATATGTAAGCGAGATATACTCAAATCGAAATCTCAAATGTGTATAGAGAAAACTATATCATAACGCGACTTATGTATCAATATAGGAGATAGTAGAAATAGACTTTTCAAGTGATAGATAAGTTCAAGCCTCCATATACCTTTTGTCAAAGAAGTTTCACAAGCTCCCCTTAGTAGTTCTTCGATGAACGTCGAGAGATTTAAGCTCAACTACACTATCTATGTCCTAGTTAGAGACATCTACAAATAGGATAGAAATCAAGACTTATAGTTTTGATCACTAACATTGACAAACATGCTTGAGATAGCAACGCATGCGAGTTCGACCGAGCAATGCTCTAACAGGATGTTACTGTGCTTTCGCCTTTTGCAGGTGGTGGTTTACATGCATTTACACCAAGTCTTGTTGTGTCCAATATTGTAGCTCGGAGACGTACCAAGTATTTTGATAAATCCAGGTCTCATGGATATGGTTTCGCCGCCTTAGATTTTTCAACGTTGGGTGAACCCGGGGACGATATTATAGACTTTTTGAAGAGAATGAAGTACTATATTACTAGCCATGACACCAACATCAAAATTGGAAATTTTCTTTTCCATAGAATAGGGTTAGTCATTCAAAAAGAAGTTGGTGCCCAACTAGTAGCTAGACTTCCGGTTAACTTCTTATAAATTCTTTGTTCACTTTATTTCTTTGTACATCCAAAAATTAAATAGATTTATTATTATTATATTATCAATAATATAATATCTCTCTAAAATAGTTAGATTAGGGTGTTCACATCCTATTATATTATAAAATTTATATTGTAGCTGAAACGATAATTATAAAGTAACAACAAACAACATGTGAGGATTTCTTCTTCCAAATTCTGCCTAATTGTGCGCAGTGAGATCTTCTCTTAGTCTTAAATGTAAATCTTTGTTTTGAATTTTCTTTTGGACTGTTCTATAGTTTTTTGTGGGTACACCCTGAAGGGGTTGAATTTATTTCCTCAAATCCTTATATAGATAACTTGTCCAACTGGTATCCCGTATGGTCTCCTTGATTGCTATATTATGCAAAATGATATAGGCAAACATAACCATATTCATTTCTATTGCTTTAAACGAATTATATATAACTTTTCCTATTTAAAATTCAAAATGCTCGTTTGACATCCTTTCGACATGCCATTTGCCTCTTGTTAGAGTTTCTTTTATCATGGTGCACCTCGGCTTCGGGTATCTGAGCGTAAGCTTGAATTAATATTGACCATGTTAGATAAATTTCGTCCGTCGTTATAGTTATTGTCGTTGACAGTGAAATTTGCACCTGAAGCATCTCCATACTTCAGTTCTTGAATAAAGGTTATTTGTGCAATATATTGATGAACTCGGGAGTCCAAAAAAAGCATGCCATATCTAACGATTATAAGAAGTCGCCGCTTCCAAAAAAACAATTGGTTTTCAGTAGTGTCTCTTATATTGACCTTTCCAAGCATATGGATGTCCATGCCACATCCAATGCTTGAAATCAAGGCTACCTAGCATTCTGGGAAAGCCTTTTGCATTTTCAGCTAGTAGTCGGTCTACCTCAACTTGTGTTGGTTGTCGTAAAAACATGGACTAATATGGTTGACTGAAGTTTCAAAAAACATACTGATATTTTAGTATGATGTTGTTTTTTCCATACGAATGTACTCATCATAGGCATCCACTGGCAAAAGAAACTTCTTAAAACCTATCCAAACATTAAGCGCTGACTTTTTTGTTTCCAGAAGTCAAAATCAACTTCTTAAATCTTATTCATAAAAAAAGAAACCAAACAAAAGATCTAGAAAAACATGGGATTTTAAAATGCAACATAAAAGGCGTACATGTTTGGAACCATTTTATAGGACTTTGAAAGTTGGGCCTAGAGGCTCAAAATCATCTACTTCTTCATTGCAAAATAGCACACAAACCTTAGTCTATGATCTTACCAGGAGAAAGTTGGGAATGTGTTTTTCCTTCTTCCATGTATCGGATGGCTCAGTGTTGGCATTTCTCTCATTTTTCTAGTTTTGGAAATTATATTGGAGTCTGCTTCCAGCTGTTGTAGTGTGGACTCTATATGGAGAGAAAGAAATTGTTTAATCTTAAAAACAAATTATAATTTCAAAAAGGATGTTGAGTATTGAAGCGAAGCCTTTGGTTTTTTCTTGGGAGGCATCTGAAAAAGTGCAGTTCTCAACACTTGGGAGAATATCTTTCTGTAATCTATAAGTTTTTCTCCATTTTCATTCATTTTCTTCAGTAGATTGTGTGTACATCCTTTTTTCTCTAATGTATTTTTTATTTTGATTAAAAAAAAAAAGTTTGCTTGCTACCATAAAACATGTCGTGTGTAGTTATACACCTATGAGGTTTTGTTTTTCCACCGATGTAGAGGACCTCCACCACCTAGTGGTAACGCTAAAAGGAACACTACCCGGAACTCTCGTGTAGTGAACAGACCTATGCCAATTATTATTCCTCAACTACAGATGGTTGTGACCGGATCATTTAGTGAAGTATCAGGTGATTATCCATCCTATCAAGAACATCACAAAAGTTCTGATGGGAAGGGGGAGAAGGGGGAAGGGAGTAGCGGTGTAAAGAAGAAAAAAAAGGCTTTTTAGGCCTATTTAGAAAGAAGAAAGAAAAAAATGAGAAGAAAAAATCAAAGAAGTGAAGAAGAAGAAGAAGATGAAATTTTCTAGGGTTTTATATTTTTTTTGTGTTTTTTTCTTAACAGAATCTTAATTAATATTATCATACTGCATTGTATTAGATTACAATTTTAAAATTTGGTGGATCGTATGATGGATGATCATATGTCTAACACTTCCTAAACTCTCACAAAAAAACAATTTGATCATTTTTATAGATTGGAGATTAGGAATTCCTGACAAATGTGCCTGCTACATTCCAACAATGTCCTTTAGTTTTGTTATATAAGGAGGTATATTAGGAGGTATCAAACTTTTAGCACATATAATGGGAGTAATCATTAACTTCTTAACCAAGCATATAAAATTAACATTAATAAACCTAACCTTCTAGTGTCATAAATAAATAAAATTTCATCATAGGACAAAAGAAAAAAGAAAAAAAAATGAGGAAAGTGCGTAGAGCAAAAAAAAAACAAAGAGAGAAAGGAAGGATGAGTTGTCCTTACATTTAATCCTACGTTTTTTGGTTACAAAATACGTGGGAGAAGTTTTTGTTCGAAGAAGGGATTATTTTAGAACATGAAAAGAGGAAAAGAGAAAAATACGGAAGTTGTGTGTGTTGGTTAAATTTCAGAATATCTAAACATAATCCAACGACACAAATATCATTACTATCTTTTCTTTTATTTTCTATGGATTCCTCATTTCTAAGGTTGTTTTTTATTTTGGTTGTTGCTGAAGAAGAGATAATTCATAATCTTCTTCTGCAACACTATTTCACAATTTTTCCAAGGTGTCTCTGTCTTTATAAGAAAAATTAAATAAAGAATTCTCATTCGATTGATTTATTCTAAATTCTGATTTTATGTTTCTGTTTACAGGAATTTCAATGTGAAAGTGCAATTCTTTGATCCAGGAAGACCTCGGGTAATTACAATATGACTTTTTTTTTTAATTTGAAATTTGTAAGAGAGATAAAATTGGAATTAAAATTTTAAAACTGTACGTTCTTGTATTGGTGATTAGCAGTGAAATATAAAAGCCACGTAAATATGAAACTATGACCTTTTTTTTTTTGCTTTGCTGGTTGTGCACCATTATGCAAAATAAATATTTATCTTTTTTATATTGGCGGGGGAGACAAAATGTTGTCTAGCCGTATATGGAGAAAACACACGCCCAATTAGATAACTAAAGGCTTAGGAATGGTTGCTTATGGTCGCCTAAAAGAACAGTACAAGGTTCTTCAGGGAACGCGCATTATTAGTGCATTTTTGACATCTAACTATATGACCTATGTAACGACAATTGCTGCAGTTTAAGGTTGGTAATTTTGAGTGTTGCCTAAGTGGCACCTAATAGAGGTAGTTTTCTTACCTTAGACTTCCTTAACACCCGTAACGACATATAAAATGATGATATATATTTTGTTCATTTTTTGTAATTGTAATATTTCTTACTTTGAACTAATGAATGACAATGGCAGGTTTGTTATATATTTTTGTGGTTCTGGGATCTGATTCAAAGGCCAATTTGTCACAATGGGTGGTTGTGTATCAACTCATGGCACAAAAGTTGATTCCAGAAGGAGGCATGGTGTCAGACCAAAGCTCAAAAAGCGTCGTGGGAGGATTTCTTCCACTGCTAACACACCTAGGAAATCAATCAGTAATGTGGGAAATTTGGGAGATTTCACAAATTGTGATGTTGTACATGTAGATTTTCAGACTGGAGCAAGAAAATCTGAGGTTTCCAATTTGACATTTCATCTCACACAGTTACAGTGGCACCATGGTCAGATTGATGGAGAAGGTAATTTTTCTGTGTTGCATCGTTTTTCGCAGGTGTTTTAAGTAAAAAAAAGGTGATTGCTCGTTTACATTCCCACTTGAAACATAAGTGATACATATTCATACAACAAATAATTTTTTTGATACACTAGCGGTGTCCCTTCATTTTAAACTCATTATTCTTCACATGACACTTTAGACTTTTAGCAAATGTAAAATTGAATTTGGTGTTTCAACGTTAGATAACATGATTCTCTTTTATATGATAATAAGTATTGATAGTGATATTGTAATTAACGTTGCATTTTTTTTCATACGGGATAGTTTGTCAAGATGAAGCTTGGTTTGATTCTACCAGTATTCTTGATTCTGACTCTGATGAGGACTTTATCAGCGTTCATGGAGGTAATTCATCTTATTATTTTATCAACTTATGAATATAGGAAATAAAATCCGTATTTCAGATAATACTTTTAAGGAATGTTGATTTAGTAATAAAATAAATTTTTGAGTTCCTAATCCTTAACTAAGTTAGGAAATTTCCCGCAGATTGTTTTCCATCTGTAGGCAATTGTATCGGTAACATCTCCAGTAGTCAAGTTTGTCCTTATGAGACTCAACGCATTTTGGATACAAGACGCACGTACGGGGAATACTACGAAAGTCATTACCTGAAAATTGATGGAAGTAAAACTGAGAAGTTCACTAAAGATGGTTTGTCCGAAACTGATGGATTTGTTGTAACTACAAAAGGGTATGAGTTTTCTTGCTTAGCAAAAGCTGAGGATGTTTGCGGGAAAGAGGATAAACGTGATTCTGTAGATAAAAATCAAGAAAATGCACCTAAAACTCTTCTACGTAGATTAATTCCTTCGGTAAGTTTTAATGACAAAAATCTACATCATCCAAACACAACTCCACTATCTCAAAAGATGAAGTCAGCCGTTCTTAGACTCTCTTTTAAGAGGAAATCCTGCTCTGAACCAGATGAAAATGCTAATGGTAAGAAGCTTATTTGTTTTTATTAAATCGTCTATTTTACAAATGAAATCTTAGAGAATATCTATTCTTTATCCACAACATGAGCTAATGGATGTAGTATTACTTCTATTCAGGTGCAGAAAAGAGATTCTTATATCGACCTCGAGCAGGACATACCATTCCTTATTCCAAAATAGAAAATCCCTTGGAAGGATCTTGGTCTCCTCTTGCACCTTCAATTTTTAAACTTCGTGGTACTAACTATTTTAAGTAAGTTGTTACCTTCTTCTCCAGTTTTACAAATTGTGTAATATTCAATAAATGTTTTTCAGATATATTTAGGTGAACTAACCATCTGAAATTTATAATACAATACGTAGAGACAAGAAAAAATCATTTGCCCCAGATTATAGCCCTTACATCCCTATTGGAGTTGACCTCTTTGTGTGCCCTCGAAAAGTACATCACATTGCTCAACATCTTGAGCTTCCTTATGTAAATACACACGATAAAGTACCCTCACTCCTAATTGTTAATATACAGGTATTATATGTTTTATTTATTCATTGTTCTTTTTTTTTTTGTATTCTGGGTGATTTTGGAACTTTCTTGCTAAAATATTACTCCTTATGCTTCTGGAAAAGAGTCACTATCACCTTATCAGTTTGACCTATTGTAGGCTAAAATGAAAAAGTGATACAATACTTCTTTTCTAGAATGAGAGGTAGTAAAACTCAACTTATAGTTCATATGTACGGTGTTGCATATTTTTGACCAATCAGTTTCTTTTTTTCATTGTCTTAGCTTCCTACTTATGCTGCGGCTATGTTCCTCGGAGATAGCGATGGTGAAGGAATGAGTCTCGTTCTATATTTCAAAGTTTCTGAAAATTTTGACGAAGAGATTTCTCCTCATTTTAAGGACTGCATCATGGTAGTATCCTTAATTTCCTACTGCAATATGATTTTCCATCGTAATTTAGTTAAGTCCTTTGCATTCTTGTTCTTGTTCTCAGATATTGGAGTTCTAATCACATATGCATGTGATGCAGAAATTAGTTGAGGATGAAATGGAGAAGGTGAAAGGGTTTACGAAGGAATGTATTGTTTCTTATAGGGAGAGGCTAAAAATAATGGCTAGTGTGGTCAATCCAGATGAGCTTAACTTAAATTCTACGGAAAGGAAACTTGTACATGCTTACAATGAAAAACCAGTGTTGTCGCGCCCTCAACATAATTTTTATAGGGTATATGTCTAGTTATTATTCATAAGTGAATCATCTTACTTTGATCAACAACGAGTGCAGTAGAATTCCCTTTCTAATTTTCTGATAATGCAGGGTTCAAATTATTTTGAAATTGACTTGGACATACACCGTTTTAGCTATATCTCGAGAAAAGGACTTGATTCTTTTCGTGATCGTCTTAAAAACGGCATACTTGATCTTGGTTTAACTATTCAGGTATTTTTTTTTAGTTACTTACAATATAATACTCCCCTCATTTCTGGAAAAAAAGTTATTATCACTTTTTCAATATGGCCTTTTTTTAGGCTAAAATAAAAAAAGTGATAATACCTCTTTTCCAGGAACGAAGATAATATGATATTTCATCAGTAACATTAATATGCAAGTGTAATCTCTTCACTGGATCCCTGATTAACTTATGGTTTTGGATTTTGTTACAGGCACAAAATCCAGAAGAACTGCCAGAGAAAGTCTTGTGTTGTGTGAGATTGAGCAAAATAGATTTTGTAAATCACGGACAAATACCAACGATTATGACTCTCAATGATGATTAACTTTACCCTTTCAAGGTTTTGGGTGAATCTTTTAATAGGCGAACAACAAAAAAGATTATTAAATCTACTTGAATGACGAAAAAAAAAGCCTAATGGGAAACTAAATGAAGATTATCAACCAATTTATATGATGTTTCATGTTCTTGAATTTGTATGTTCTGTAATCTTTCATTGTTCACATTCTATAAGATTAACATATTTGTGCATATAAATTTTTTTCTTACACTTTTGTACCCATAACTTCAATAATATCAATGTTATTAATATCATATATAACCTTTAACCTTTATGATCAATGTTTGCATGCAAAATGGGGAGTGCGTACTCTATTTGGTGTATGAAAATACATGTCCTTGCATGATCCCTTTAACCACTTTTGAGAAAAAATTCCATATGAATTCATATTAGGAGGGTAGAAAGTTGCCGATATTATTAATCGATGAGGAACTGGTATATTATGTAGTAATTCGTTGGGCTACGTAGTGGTTCCTCTAGATTCTGGAATCCTAAATTTTTTATTTCTTCCTTCCCTTCGCTAGTGGCGGAAGCAAGAATTGATTTTAGAGGGGTCTAAATTTTCCTAGTTAAGACATTAGTTTAAATGATTTGGGTGTTTATTGTTGTTATATTTGAATAACAGAAATAACCCACTCATATTAGCTCAAAGAGATAAGAAGAGAAAAAACAAGGGTCTTATAAAGAAAGCCCAAAGTCCCAAAAGAGAAACCGCACAAAACAAAGCAAAAGCCCAAAACCAAAAAATACGTTAAATCTAAAATAAATACAATAAGGAAATTCTAGTCTATACATGTTACTAAGTCTTGAATAAAGCTGCACTACTCGACCCCTTGCAAGATGAACCCCTTTTTTCGCCAAAAAATCAGCTAAAAAGTTTATCTCACAGTAAGCATGCTTGAAGTGGATATTCTGCAACTTGTAAAAAATTCACTTCCACAAACCATTCTAAGGTACAGATAGTGGCCACTATCTCTGCAATAAAATTCTTTTTAATACCAGGATCGATTCACATAACTATAAGGAATTCCCTACTCAAATTACGCACCATGAATCCGAAACCATATATACCTGGATTTTCTCTTGATCACAATAAATTAAGATATTTGAAGCTACAGATAGACTGAAGAAACATTCAGCAACGTTGACCATCTTCAGCAGGCTATATCAGAGAACTTAAGGATAATGAGTCTACATATATCACCTTTAGAGTATTAATTCATAATCATGAACACTATGAATAATCCTCCTCTTAAAAGTTACAATTTCAGTTACACTATCTTCATATAAAATTCTAGTTTTCATGAACCACAATTTGACCATAACATTGAGCTAGAACTAATCCAAAGTTCTTGTACCACCGAATTTTATGCTTATAAAGATTTAACAAACATTAACAATAGTAAGGATTCAGAAAAGAAAAAAAACCTCATAGTCGTTTTTAGATGATCTGAGCAAAGTCACAATGCCATAATAAGTGATTCGTAGTATCATGACCTTTATAATTAACACATAAAACATCTAAAAGCCAGCTTGGATCCTCTTTTTCCAAACATTGCTAGCAGTGGAAGGAAAAACACAAGAACTCCAAATCTTCTTATACCATCATAGTTCAAGAATTTTCATTATAATTTTTTCAATAACACTATAAACAGAGTAAACACCATCTTGACTACCACTCTAAACCATTAAGTCATCATCAGAATGTGGAGTAGGTAAATTATCAACATATAATTATAACATCTAGAATTGTCCACTGATTGTGGACAATCAAATCACAAACTTTCATGGTTGAATTAATTATTATCAGGAAGCTCCTTAGAAATAGTAGAATAAAGGATCCAAGCATCATTCCAAATCCACACTTTCTTACCAGACCTAGCAATCCATCTAGTATACTCATTCAAATCTGAATCTATCGAAATTGAGGATTTCCTATAATAAGAAATCCAATTACCGTGGTTTTCTTCATACTTTCCTAAGATTTTTTTTGTCATTTCAGCGTCCGCAGCTTGAATTTTTCATAAAAGCTTCATCAACAAAGCTTTATTGATGTCCTTGATTCTTTTAATTCCCAGACCACCTCATCAAGAGGAGTACAAACCTTTTCCCAAGCAATATAAATACATTTCCTAGCATCGGCATTTTCTGACCACAAAAATTAATAATAATCGTCTTAAACTCCACTATAAAAAACTTTTGCCATCTATAAGTGAACATATTGTATATAAGAAAAGATTCAGAGCCTTTTCAATAATTAGAGTCCAGAAGTAAAGAAGGCAATCATCTTGGCAAAAGGTCAAGTCCCTTTTATGGGTAGATACATATTCTTTTAATGGAGTTCTTCATATTCAGTCGATGCTCTAATATGTAAAAACATATATGGACTCTTTAGATAGTAATGAGATCAATCTAGATTTGAGAAGAAATACCAATCCTATTTGTAGTTAGCTTTAGAAATACAGAGACACCTAAACTTCTGGCATAAGGAGAAATATGATGCAACAAATAATTTGGCCAGCATTACTGGAAAAAAAACAGCAACTTGGAAAGCTCCTATGAAACTACAAAATAAGATTAATCTAGATGCATCTTGGGTTTCAGAAATTGAACCAACGGGTTTTTCCTTAATTATAAGATCTGATGTAGGTAGTTTTGAATAATTAAGGAAGAGAATGACCCATCTCAGCAGCATCCCCAGAAGAAGCAGAAGCATTAGGACTCCTACAAGCAACGAAGTGGGCAAGATAATGCAGATTCTTAGATTTCAGCGTTGAAGCGGATCGCAAGAACCTTTTTGATTATTTGAAAGACTTAGCTTCTCAGATAACTTGGCAAAATCAATCCATCATGGAGGAAAACAAGAAATTAGTTTTTGTTCAAATTTTTTGGGTTTTTTCTTTGTCCCCAGATCAGCAAACAATGTGGTTGATGTTCTAGCTAAGGAAGCTAAATCTTTTAGAACTATTCTTAATTGGGTATTTGTATCACCTTCTTGTATTGTTTAATCTTAAGAAATAGATAAATCTAATGTTAGGGAAGATCATGTAATCCCAACATCGATGGCTCTACATATTTTGATGTAAATGTTTCTAACTCCCTAAGTTAGCCATTTGAATGACTATCTAATTTACAAAAAAAAAAAAGCTAGTAATGAGATCACAAATCTTGACATAATTAAGATCGACACTGTACATATATAGAATTAGTTCTCATGCTTAATTTTCATCCAAATTGTACGTCAAAAAAAAAAAGAAAAGATTCCCTCAAATCTATTGAAGGACTGTAATCGAGAGCAATTGGCTTCAAAAACTCAACATTAACTTTCAGGAAAATTGGGAAAATGCTCCAATACGGGGTGCAATGCTGGAAATCTGTCCTAACATTTAAAATTTTGGAAAACAACGCCCGATTCCGTCAAAAACCCAGTTAAGTCACATGTGTGAAACCACACACGTGAAAAAGACAAATACACCTTTCAGAATTCAGGGTTAAGGGTTTAAAATTCAATGATCAAGGTTTAGGGTTCGGAGTTTAAGGTTCAGGTGGTGGCAGCGGCTATTTTGGTGGTGGCCTGGTGGTGATGGTGGCCTTACATGTATGACTTAACTGGGTTGGGTGGCAATGTTAATGGAATGAGACATTTTTCCAACTATTTTTGAAGTTGGAGTAAATTTCCAATATTGCACCTCGTACTGGGGCATTTTCCCAATTTTCCAACTTTTTTGCATCTATCCACGGGAGATAATGACAATCTTTGAGAAAAATTAGTCCAAAACAATCTCTCGCTCCATAATCCTATGGCGGAACAAGGATATATGGTTGGTAAGTAGGAGAGGGCAATAACAAAGTAAAATTCCCATTACAGGGAGGCAAAAAGATTAAATGTAAAATCAAATTAAAAGAGTTTCTTACAAAAATAAAAATAAGTTTTGAGACACACTCCTAATATTAAATTTTCACAAACATGATATAAGACCCTTCATAAAGTACCTTAATTAAAACACAATCGAATTAACCATATAATTCCTTGCTACATACAATTTGTTAACAGAACCCAACACCAGTTTTCTGCATATTTTGCTCTTTGGTTCGTACAATATGAAAACCTCCTGATCATCATTCCATAAAATCTCATCGTTCTTGAAATTCCATATTAATTACAAATACCTACTATTTGTTATACTCTCTTGGGTAATGGAAAAACTTTTAATCATATATTTCCGCACTCCATAATTTTGCTTCGTCCATATGTTAACGTGGACTTTATAAACATGAAAAACTACACATAGGCACCCTCCCAACACTGCCACATCTATACCAAACGTATTTTCTTCCAAAGGTTGTTCGAGATATGGCATAAGTACTTCAGGCAGTGCTACTTCCTCGAATATCTCGTTGTTAATATTAAAACGAAGTAATACAAAGTCTTTTTCAAAAGTAAGCGCAAGCCAATGGAGAGCTCCGTGAAATATCACTTCAAATGCTCGTTTGTGATAAAGATGGTAAGGTATGCCTTGTATGCTTCTCCACGAATTTGATCCTAATGTATAAACATCAACATTGGAACACTTTGAATCCCTGTTGATCACAGCCTTGATCACATCCCTTATCAATTTGTAATTTTCAATCTTGTAATTATAAAAAAATCCATGTCCATCTGTTTCTTCATCTATCTCTTCGTAGTCTACATCTGGTGCCGTGGGTATGTTTTTGTATACTTTTGTTGATGGGTTCCAAATATAAAATTCTGCATCCCCCCATTTTTCTGGGGTAAGATAAACCCGAACCAAGCCATTACAGGCAGGCAAAAAATCAACTTGATAATGTAGAAATATGGTAGGAAAACCCATCCTATTATTAATAAATTCACATATTGTTGCTGATGATGATGTTGACAATGGAAGTAAAGCGGATACCGACTTATAATCAATCATGTAGAACTGTGCAAAAATATCGTCACCTTCATAAAACATAATAATAGTATTGTTTCTAATGTTACTAAGCTCATTACGCAAAATTTGAAAACTACGGCTACGAAATAGTGCACAAAAAGACTTGCTTACGCACTTGAATCGTGCAAGAGACCTTGTTGGTAACCTTAAGAAGATTTTTTTGGAGAATCTCTTCCGGAGGGTTTGGCATTGTTGCAATTTCCACTTTCTTCTTCTTGAACTTCATGTCGTGTGAGAGGATGAGGAAAAAGAAAATAGGGTTTTCAAGTAAGTTTTTGAACACTCACAAGAAAAAGACTTTGTATAAATATGAGTGTTACCTAAATTAATTTAGGAAACCGGATTGTACACGGACGCATTATAATATATTCTGTCGGGAGATGTTATTCCTGAACCTAACCTCGAGTGCTATCAAAAGAAGCATTACAAATTTTATGCTCATGGTTTAATGATGATATTTACGCAAGTGCATCTGGCGATGGAACATTTGAAGTAGGCACAACACCGTTGGTTCCAAGATGGCTTTTACAAAAGTCAGTAGAATTTAGTGGGTGAAGATGTTTGTCTCATGGTCTTTGGTTTTTTCAGACCAAGCACATTCTCAAGAAGATAAACAGAACATATATCTCCTTAATTCCCGAGAACAAAAAACCTATTTGTGTTGGAGATTATAGACCAATTGGTCTTTGTAACACATCTTACAAGATTATTTTTAAAATTCTTGTCAACAGAATGAAGCCTATAATGGATAAGATAATTTTACCATATCAAGCTTTTTATGTTTCTGGGAGACTAATCAATGATAACACAGTGATTGCTCAGGAAATTATCCACTCTATGAAGAAGAAAAGATGACATATAAGATGGATGGATCTTAAACTTGACATGTCTAAAGCATTTGATGGACTAGAGTGGGATTTCCTCATCAAGGTTCTAAAGTATTTTGGCTTCAGTGATGACTTCTGTGATCTTATCTATCAATGCATCAGCACAACCTCTTTATCAGTGGTTCTAAATGGTTCACCTTGTAATGAATTTTATCCTACAAGGGGCATCAGACAAGGTGACTCTCCTTCACCTTATCTATTCATTATAGCTATGGAGTTTCTCTCAATATATCGTGTAGCTTCTCAGCAAAACAACAACATTAAAGGAATTAAAGTGTCTGCCACTTCACCAGCCATTAATCATTAGCTTTTTCGCAGATGACTGCTTGATTTTCACTCAAGCAAACCTCACTTCAGTCAACAATCTTCTGGAGCTTCTTCACAATTTCAGTTCTCAGTCAGGACAAGTAATAAACTTTGAAAAATCTTCCGATTACAGCAAAAGAACCAAACCAGAGGTTGCTGCAACTCTCACTCAAATTCTTGGAGTCAAGGTCGTGAATTCCAGAGAAAAATACTTAGGGTCTCAACTCATACTTGGTCACTCTAAACATGAAACTTTTAAGGCTATTGAGGAAATTTTTGGAAATAGATTATCTATCTAGAACTCCACCACTCTTTCTCAAGATGGCAGGTCTACAATGATAAAACATGTTCTCAACTCTTTTCCTGTATATCAAATGGGCTCTTTCAAGTTGCCTGATCAGTTGATTACAAAGCTTACAACCATTCAAAGGAAGTTCTTCTTGGGCCATTCTTCTAGTAGAGGTTTCAATGCAATTTCTTACTCTAAAATGTGTAAGCCAAAAGACATTGGTATTCTTGATTTCAATCTAGCTCTTCTTACCAAACTAGCTTGGAGAGTTTGTACAGAAGATGGGAAACTTTGAGTTCAAATTCTTGGCAGCAAATATTTTGAATTGGGTAACTTACTTCATCAAAAAATTGAAGCCAATAATTGTTCATATATGTGGAATGTAATTACTAAGGGTCTCCAGATCATCCAATAAAAGTTACTTCATGGAGATCAATAATGGCAGGACAACCAAAATTTTGTTGGATAAATGGATACCAGGTATGGATCACCCTCCATTACCTGTTAATGAATTACACAGATTTTATCAAGATGTTTTTGAACTTATGCTTCCAGATACAAGCACTTCGAATGTTGTCCTTTGAGATAAGCTATTTGATAATAATACTTCAAGGAGAATCCAAGCTTTATTTATTGATATTACCAAGAAGATGTAATGATTTGCACTCCAGCTAAATCGAAAATTCTCAGTTAAAAGTGCACATAATCACTTAACAAAATGTTCAACAGAGGTTCAAGTCAATGAAGAAGCATTCCTTCAGGAGTTTGGAAAACATTATGGAGATCTAGTGTTGCTCATAGAGTTAAGATATTTGCCTAGAAGTGCATACACGAGTGCCATCCAACAAGATACAAACTGGGGTGCTTTCAACAGTGTATCGATACTCACTATGGTTTTTGTGGTCGTGGCACTAAAACTGTAGAGCATCCTCTTTTCGACTGCAGACATGCTCGAGCTGTATGGAGAGGAATTCATATAGATATTGATGCAGTTAGAAGCCAATGCAATACTGTATCTTGTTCACATAAAATAATGATATCCTAGATGACAGATGGCTCTTTTCTGTAACGATTGGTGCTTGGATCATCTGAATGGACAAATGCGATGCAATATTTCAGGGAGTTCCTCTTAATCCCTTCACATCCATTAACAAAATCCGTTTCCACCTAAGTTCTTATTTCAATGAAAATTTTGACAGTGTTCCGTACTGCATTAATGATAGCATTTTTCACTGGTTGCCTCCTGAACAATGCACCACTAAATTTAACGTAGATACATCCTTTAATCATCTTACTAAACAAGATGGAACTGGTATTGTCTTGCGTGATTTTACAGGGGCATGCCAAGAAATCCGAGGTTCCTATGATGATGGAGTCTTAAGTCCATAACAAGGAGAGTGCTTAGCTATACGTGAGGCGCTACTGTGGGCTAGAGAAATACAACAAGGAGAATTCATGTTGAAACTGATGCATAACTAGTGGTCAAAGCTTTTACTGAAGATCCATTGTCTATACAGTAGGAGAACATAAATCCAATAAAAGAAATAAAACATTTAAGTACTTTCTTTAGTTTTTGTTGCTTCTCTTTTGTCAGTAGAGATGACAACCAAGTTGCGAATGCAGTTGAGAAATCTGTTAGAGATGCCATTATATAGCGACCCCTAAGATAGCAGCTGACTAATCCAAGAGATTATCTAAATAAAGAGGAACTACGAATCTAATTCAAATATTTAAACATTCAATTAAGAAATCTGCTCCAAAACTTATCCAAAAACTAACCCCGCTCAGAATATATATACATCAAATTCTCTCAAATGATACATATACAATAGTCAATTGGTTTACATATACAATAAACATCATAATAAACATAGCAGAAGTTAACTAATTAACGGAGTCAACACTTGTGGCTTTCGCTGCGCAACTCTGATCTGTCTCTGAAAACTGAAAGTGGGAATAATTAACATTTAACTTCTAAGTAATCATAAACAAGATTAAGAAAAACAATAATGTTTTCTCAGACATTAAGTAGTGACCAAGTCACTGAGATACACAAACACGAATACAGACAAGCTCTTTCTTCAAACAATGTATACTATGGTTGTGTAATTCCGAACTCGCAAATCCACACCTAATCGTAAATATGGATGTCGACAATTCCGAACTCGCAAACTGTTGACCGATATAAGCATAAAAGTTGAATTCATGTAGGTATAAATATGAAAGAGCATATCCTCACAGAAGTAAACAAACATGTATATGGACAAACTCCTTCTTCAAACAATTTATACTATGGCTGTGCAATTCCGAACTCGCAAATCCACACCTAATCGTAAATATGGATGTCGACAATTCCGAACTCGCAAACTGTCGACCAATATATCATAAAAGATCTAGGTAGAAATGTGAAGGAGCATATCCTATATACCACACGTGGAAATTCTTATTTCCCATAACAATTCATATTGACCACAACACATTACAGGTTATTTCCAAACCATGGAAAGATTAACAGAATCAAAAGAATTATCGTAAAACAAGTTAAACAATGCATAGAGCGCACAAACAGAAATACATGAGTTTGTTAAACATAAACTGTTGTAAAGGAAAAAAATAATGGTTACCAAAGAGTCAAATGTATTCCCACCTCTTTTGATGACAAGCCACGCCTACCTCGAGATCCATGATCCACTGGTTCATCCTTGAATCGATCGTTGTTAATATAAACTAATTGTTAATCACACAAGAAGTCTAAGAAACTAGCCAAAATGGCTCACACAAGAATTACACAAATCTATCTAATGGTTCCAGGTCCATTTATGATTTTACACATTCTTATTCTCTATCTTTAGCATATCTAAGGATTCACTAATCCAATAAGTTGAGTTTATAGTCCATTGGATAGTTATAATGAATATCTACGACTTTGCAGAAGAAACAAAATGCTAATTAAAACCACAAGAGGTCCAAAATGTCTAATTAGGAAAACTGGCTCTAAGCCCAAGTCCAATAAACAAGCCTACTAACCAAAGGCCTGATCCAACTGGTCAAGTAACGGTCTCTAATGGTCAGCTGAGTCAACTAACAGTCAACGTCGGTCAAAGGTCAAGTCCTGGTCACAAAGGAATCGGTCAGTGTCAACTAGGTCAAGGTAGGGAACTCGGTGAGTTAACTCAGTCCATAGGACTGATTCAGGTGAGTAATCTAGACTGACTGGGATAACATGCAAACAATGTAGTGTAATTACAGTTTCACTAGCTACCTGACTCTATTCAATTGATCAAAATACAAACTTTCAATCTATACAGTTCTATAATTTCAATACAATGGTAATTCAAGCTTTACCTGCAAAAGCATCAGTAACAAGCTTTCACAGCAATTATTATCTACAACTTTACGTCACCATTCTAACTTCTTTATTGACCTGAGCCACTAATTACTTCACCTACACCTCCATCCCGGTACCAACAATACATATAACTTCATATCTTTGTAATACCGTAATATACCTATTTCTAAATGCATCCCGCCTCCTTCATTGAACTGTCAAATCTATCAAATATCACAAGCCGTATCCAACATCATCTCAACTGTAACTCCATTACCTCAACACTGTCATCTCAAGTAAACTCATTCACCCCAATTTAAGTTAACAACCTTCAATTGCAAGACCATTCTGCTTATTGAAACACACTTGCCACTCCAAATTCCTCATTTATATTTTCACCTGTACAACCCACTAGCAACACAAGTATACTCTTCACTTCAACATTATCAACAATTCACACATCCAAAATAAACTCAGTTCAATCCCTCTAACAACAACACTTAAGGTTTAACACCACTATCAGCTGAGCAATAATCCAACTGCATCTCATACCACTGCCTTAAACTCAATTCAACACCACCATCACAACCTGTAATCTCAATCTCAGCATAACCAATTTTAATTCCCAAATACATAATCACTACTAACCCAGTGTATACTACCAATTTTAATTCCCAAATCATTCATATAATCTTCTCCACCAATTCTCTTAGTTTCTAAACTTCCACCAGTTCACCTCTAACTTCATACTCCAATCACTGTTCAACCCAACTTCACAAAGAAGATATGACAACTTTATATCATCATTTTTGTCTCAACATAAACACCAACTCATCAAAAATTAACTGAATCAAATGAGTTTCCTAAACAATTCATAATTAACCTCAGGAATTCCAATTCAACTTACAATTTTCTCCCGAGTCTTAAATCAGCACCAAGTGTAACTCCACCACCTTCTTGTTAGAAGAATCTAGCCTTAGTCTTCATCTCACAATCCTCATCTCAAATACTTAATTCTCATAAAAACCTTAAACTCTAATTCAAACCCAAAACAACAACCTAAATCCTCATCTCAACAAACCCATGTCTAATCGTTATCCCTGCTCACCAATTTCATCTTTCAATTGTTCTCTGAACTTTAAGCAAAACCCTAACTCACTGATTCTTCTCCATAACAACTTCAAAACTGAAATTAAACCTCAACCCTCGCTTCTTCATATCTCCCCGCAGTTCTATTATTCATCTCTCGATCTTAATCTTATTACCATCTTCATCTTCACCGATTTACTGAGAACCCTAAATTCATTTTATCTCAGATTCATATTTGAATCAATGGCCACACCATCCCCAACACCACCGACTGCTAAAAGATCTTCTCCTCCTTCTGCCGAACCTAGAACTTCCATTTGATTCTATCAAATTTTCCGGAGAAATAAGAACAGGAGAAGAAAGAGGAAAGAGGAGAATAAAGAAGAATGAAAGAGAAAGAAGAAGAATAAATGAGAGTTTATCCTCTCGATTGAGTTGATAAGGCCGACCCGATTCTACTGAGGCACCCACGATCTGATAAGGGATGCCAAGTTGGTTTGACTATAAAATGATTCATCTTCCCTTTACACTCATCCGGTGATATCTTCTTCGTCCAGTGTCCGGATGACACGTTCAAGTACTCAATTTCGCATAACTTCTCGAGTTCTATCTGACAGTACTAGTTTTTTCGTATGTAATTCGTTGTTAGATTAATTCCTATTAATTATTGTTCGTGTTTAAACTAATCGAGTTATTATCGGCTAATTCGACACTTGATCGGTCTAATAGCGTTGACGATTTTTGGTTTCTTACACATTAGTATCCTGCATTTTGACAATTTTTCTGCATCTATTTGTGATCTTCTTGCAAAAGATCAAAACACTACATTCCAATAAGCAATCAATTTCCTGGCATCATTAAAGAATTAGGGGCTACTTTTTTATTCCCAACCTATGGACAAGGTTATGGGATGTCCAAATTTATGGAGATTACCAAAGTACCCTTATACCATCGGTAGTTAAGAAAGTGGTATTAGCTACCGATTACTAGTATTCTCAATGTTGTGGTCTTTAGCAATCGGTAGATAGGTGAAGTTCATAAATAACTTCATAAACTTCCGACTACTATGACCCAACTTATTAATCGAACGTTTGGTGGACTTCATATATTACCGATTATTCTAGTTCCCAAATCCGAAAAAATTGAGATTTTGGCAAAAACAAAATTTGGGGCAGCTTCATAATCGAAGGTTACGTTACCTAATTAAATTAACGATTATTGCACTTCCCAAATTCGAAAAATTAGTGATTTCGACGAAAATATAATTTGGGACAACTTTATAATCGGACATCAAATTAACTTATTAATCTATCGATTATTGTAGTTCCCAAATTTGAAAAATTAGAGATTTTGGCAAAAACAAAATTTGGGGCAGCTTCATAATCGGAGGTTACGTTACCTTATTAAACTACCGATTATTGTAGTTCCTAAATTTGAAAAAAATTGAGATTTCGACAAAAACAAAATTTGAGGCAACTTTATAATCGGAAGTTAGGTTAACTTATTAAACTACCGATTATGTAGTCGGTCATCTTCAAAATAGAGCCGCTGGTACTCTGAACTATATAAGGATGATATCCTTTTACCCTGAATAAACTCTCTCCAACATCATCTTCAACATAATAGCCCAACCATTCATTAATCCTACGGAGTTCACGATAGAAGAACATTTATCTTTATGTAGGCTCTATGTTCAATTATATCCGAGACGAGGAGAAGAACGTAGGCAAAGAGGCATAATGAGTATGAGTTATTTGAGGAGAATTCACGAAAAATTATGCGCTGACACCGGTAAGTTGGTAACCCAAATAACCGTCACTCCGCTGATCTTTTCTGCCGAATTGGTTCAATAAACGGACACGTCGAAGAATTCGTCCATTTAACTTATCTTGTGAATGAATATCGATTGAGGGGTGAAACAAATGATGAGGTTATAGAACGATCTCTCGGGGAATGGCGGAGATGGAAAAGATCAAGGTTCCGTTATGAAGCTCATTTCAGAACCCTTAGGGCGATGGAAAGATTTATTCCGTTTAGGACCCGTGCAACACGTCCACGGCGCTAATCACAATACCTTGTAATAGAATTATGGAAGTTCAATGAACAATTATAATTGTGAAATTATTATGATTTGTAGGTGATATCGTTAAGAATTTCAAATTATTTATGATAATCGGAGGTTTGAATTCTTTACCTAACTACTGATTATACTCCAACGGATAATTTTTTCAAAATAAACTAGCCGTGCCTCGAAAAACACACACAATCGGTTAATAATACATATTGATAATCCTCCGATTATAGGTGTTGAATGAAACTGGGAACTCTGTTGACAAAACTGCAAATAATTGGTAATACATAACGCTACATAGCTTCCGATTAAGTATAATCGGTAGGACGTGTTCAATATTTATCTACCGATTATATGTAATCATTGTACGTAAGTGTTGTAGTACGCTCTTGTAAAAGTACACATCAACGACCATATTTTCGAGAAAACAAAGACGTTGGGATTCTCATCTATATAAGGAGGGTAAACTCTTCTTGTTTATGCACCAAACAACACATATATAGTGTCGTGTATTCTACAAATAGATTTTCCATCGTCTATTCTTGTGAATTCATTCTACATCTCAACTTACAAGCATGGCAATGTTTGACGCAACTGAAGATTTGGTCATTGTCAAAAACACATAAAAACGCATACAAAGTGGGTTATGAGTTTCTTAACACAATACCCGTGTGTTAGATGCATCGTTAGCTTCGATCTCAGTTGATTCTGTGCTTCCATGAAAGCGTCGTCTAGGGTTTCCTCTCCACAAAAGTTTGGATCATTCAACAAAAACCCCAAATCGCCTTCTCTAAACGGTAGTGAAGCTTCAATATTATGTTCTTCACCTTCTTCGTACCCATCCATGTTTCTTGTTGATTTTAAGAAAATGATAAACTCACACTTCTTCTTCTTTCTCTTCTTCTCTCTCCCACCAAAAATTTAAACCAAATAATGGGAAAAAGTTTCCCAAAACCAACTTTATACACATTATCTGCCGATTTTCATCACCGTAACTACCGATTGCTGAGTAATCTATCAATTTTGAACACCGACACAACCGATTCTAACAATAGCTACCGATTAAAGAGTTCGTAGAAAAAAACACGAGGTATACCAAATTAAACCACCGATTGTAGTTTTATCTACCAATTATGGAATGTAAAATTACCATTTCGAAAAATCGGAGATTAGGGGTAGCTTAATTTACGCTTGGGTGATCTTCTTTGTCTTTTTGTGTCGCCCCTAATTCTTCCATGGTAACCCCTAACGACGCCACCATAAATTTCATGCTATCAGGAAAAAAAAAGAGTCAGATATTAATTGAGGTGACTGTACACCATAGTGGGATATATTTGACATGACTTGTTTATAGATAACGTCTTGCATCTTGAAGTTAGACATTAAGATTTCCGCCATCCAACTGATACCCTGGCGCAAAATGTATGAATTAGTCTCGAGGTTCCAAGTGGAAAAGTATGGAAAGAGGTAGGGCTTTGTGTTTTCAAAATGATGATGGTAACCTAAGAAAAGGGCTGTACACGTGTAGTGAAGTTAATTTCATTCAGAAAGTTGTCAAAAAAGTGTCATAGCCATCCATCTCCTTCCAGACAAGATATTGTTCATTTCATAGAGTTTTCAACTGAGCTTGAACAGCTTCCCTGTAGCCAAACAAGAACCAAAATAAGAAACAACCAGATGAGATCATAATATCACTAGGAAAAGAGACTCAAGGACACTTGGAGTGACTTGGGGAAAACAATACAATCTGAAGTAAATGACTTGGGGACACGGCTTAAAAAAATAATACGAGCGAGAAAATGTTTATGTCTATCAAGTAAAAAATGGGAAAATGTTATCTCGGCATTTATTGAATCTGAACATATGGAGTTTTGATATCCAGACTGCCAGATAAAGTAACTTGAAACTTTATTTCATGGCGATCGTGTGTGTTTTGACAAAACATGAATTCCTCACAAAAGTTTCAAGAAAAAATAGATCAAATTACAATAGTGGTAGTAGAATTGAACCTGAGTGCATCTTTAAGCTCTTGACAGTTAGGACTCAACTTCAAACCCTCGAGGAAGGCTTTCTGTGCATCACTGTACCTCTGCAATAAAGAATGCAACAAAAGAAACTTGAAAACAATCCATTTTAATTTTTCTTTCTCTTCTCGACAATAAATATAGATTGTGTTCTGGAAAATGCTCATCAAAGATAAACCAATCACAAAATTATGGGTAGCTGTAAAAAAAACCTAGAAAGCAGCAAGAAAAACATCGGACGCAAAAATAGATTTCGCTTTGTCTTTCTTTTGAAGGAAGGAAAAAGAAAGATCGAAAATCACTTACTTTTAGTAAGTTGTATGCTACACCTGCCCTGTAGTATCCCTTGGGCCAATCTGGCCTTAGAGATATGCATGCAATGGCATCGTCTAAAGCCGGCTTGCCATCTTTCATGCGGGCCCAGCACATACTTCGGTTAGAAAGTACAGTTGCGTCATGCGGACCAATTTCGTTTGCCTAAAGTCACGCCAGAAAACAAAGTACATAAGTTACGTAATGGTTGCTTCACATAACATAATAAAGAATGAAGATATGAACTCAAGAAGGAAAAAAATGATATAGCAACAATCACTAAAAGCGACCCAGTAAGAGTAGGGTATTAAGTTCATCGATTAAAGACAGTATTAGGTAGAAATTCGTGGAAGAAAAAAAACAGTGAAAGCTTTCAACAGAGTTTAGGAAATGAGCAGAGATCGAACAAACACAAAAATCTGATTGAATCAATTAAAATATATATATATTCTCAATAAACTGGTGTCAGGGCCCAGGCCCGAGAGGCAATAAAATAGTGAGAACAACCTCACACTGGGCAAAAATACGACTTCAAGTATTTTCTTGGAGCTTCTGAAAAAGTCACAACATATTTGATCAACAAAACGGCAGAGATATTTTCCAACATTATTAGACTAAACAGCCATCTGAAAGAAATGGATATGTAAGCTTTACGAAAAAGTTCCAACCATAGATTGATACTGTTCAGCCGTGTGGACCAATATATCAGCAGCTAAATAGTTATGACTAGACTAGGCTGCATAACCCTAGACTAGGCTGCTAGGTTATGTAGGAGTGTCTACCCCTCTTGGATGAAGAAATCGGGATAAATAAGTCAAACAGAGTTTATTCAAGGATTTATGATAGAACACTGAACATACATTACTAGTCAGTTGAATCTCAAAAATCTCAAATTAGAACCTCCAACAATGATAACAAAACTTAGATGAATTCACTGAAGATTGATGTTAAAATGAATTCACTGAAGATTGAAGTTAACAATTTTCTCTGCCATATATTCAACTAAAAGCATCATCGTTATCACACCATATGATTCAGGGTTCACTTACATCTAATGATATACAGAGTCATGTTAAAAAGAAAAGATACCTGTGAGTAGCAAATCATTGCCTGAAAATAGTCCTGTTTCTTAAACGCATCTGCGCCGCATAACTTTGCCTCGTGAAACCTCTCCTTAGCTTTCAATTTTCTCTTCACAGTTAAGGACCTCACAGTTATTAATACAAATTTTATATATGTACCGCAACATAGGTTGCAAAAACAGAAGCTCTGACGTGATAGAAACCACACTTGTATGATGCATTTTCTTCACAAATTGGGTATACATGTAAAAAAGTCACGAGCTATGATGCAGTTTTGATATGATTATTGAAACTTGGTTGCTTCTCTAACGAAAAAGATGTTTTTTTCTTAGATAGAAGAAGATCGCATTGTTTCGAAAGGCCTCATCTATACCATCACAGAATGAAAAACTAAACTTCTATAATTGCCGGGGATAATCCAAACTCGATGCATCAACCTAAACAATATAAATGAAACTGTAAGAATAAATTGCCATTTCCTAAAAGTTTCTCCATCCATAGAAAAGAGGAAAGTCCCAAAGTTATACCCAAGGTCTACCAGTGATGTCAGTTGGTTATTCATACATAACTCATGTCTTAATATGGGGCGCCATTCTATTTCTTTGAACTCTAAAGTCTAATGCATTCCATGCAACTGTTCCTGTTGATATAGAAATGTCATAATGAAAAAGTCCAAATTTTAAGATCGTATGAAACATGAGGTGAAATGATGCAACGTGTGCACTTGATTCTAAGTACTCAATAATTTTTAATTTTTTGTGTTAGAATGTGAACTACGTAGTCAAATTGCTGCCCGTATTTTTCACCAACAGCTTGAGGCAGACACCAGAATCTTACCCTAATATTTAAGCAGCAATAATAGAAGAACCATAAAGGGGAAGGGCCGCCCATAATTGGTTTCGAACTACAGAGGCAAGTTATATGTTGAATACCTGTTCCTTAGCTTGATCAGAATGCACATGTCTAATTACTCCACCAACACTCCAGTCGGCATATTCCGTAATACGAGAAGTAACTGGGAAAAGAATCTCAACACCATCACGATAACCATTAATTGCGGTAATTTCCAATGGTGTGAATCCATACTGTCATAAAAAAGAATGTTGAAGTTCTTAAGCCTAATTATACGCCAATAACAATGCGTACAACGTGTCAATGCGTCAATGCTAAAAGAAAATGTCAATAACAAATTAACAATATCTAGCAAACCCACTGCTTAAAAATAGAAGTTTGTACAGAAAACTAGGCCTCCAGAAAAGGTTGCTTACTTGCATAACAGAAATTCTGCATATGAGATAAGGTCGCATCTATATTCAAAGACTTACTGGAATGGAACCTTAATTAATATTCATACTGAGGTGTATTGGTTTACTAATTTTAAATTTAGTCGACCAAATGATGGATGCCCAGTCTTAACATTTTTTAATTCCGCATCATAAAACAATTTAATCCTTTTCATGGATCATGTAGATGGTGAGGAGATTTTCCTCAAGTATTTGTAGATGTTACATCGGTGATATATGATGTATTGGGCTTGCAATGTAGAGACTAAAGATGGGTTCACAACTGCACCGAAATAGCAAAGTTCGAGATAAACGATATAAGTAAAGGTTAGATAACGTTACACGATCAGTAACATCTAGATTAGCACCAGCTTGAATTAAGCGCTTAAAAATTTCTGTATACCCACCAATTGCTGCAGCTGTCAAAGGATTAATTCCATCTGATCCACAGTTTGGGTCAGCACCAGCCTACAAAGACGGCATGAGGTAGAGTGTTTTTCATTTTATGCAGACATCAAATATCATGAAAGTAATCAGTAGTAGATCAACTTGCTAAGCTTTAAAGCAGCTATTTCATTCAAAATGCATTTAACCACTACTAGAGCTTACTAAAGAAAATTTTGACCCAAGCTTGGGAGCAACTTCTGGAGAAAACAGAATCACCATCTCTAAAATCTAAGATCTGTTTTTTACTTTGCTTTTTGGTGAAAGGATCTCTGGGATCTCCTAAAAAACCATATTGCGTGTCATACATTTGCACCCAGAATCTATTTGCTCTTGGGTCATGTGTACGGGACCAAAATTATAACACAGGTCACTGACATCTTAATGAAGCATCAAAAAAATTCCAGCTAGTTTTAGTATCATAGATACAAGCTTTTGATTTTGCTGTCAATTTAAATCACCCCAGATATTGATATATTTGGTGGAATTTACTCGAAAAAAGTGAACAGGACTAAATTTATTAGTTACGTGATCAAAGAGAAGTACTTCTACTACGGCAGTAAGAATCGAATATAATAAACCAAATCCAAATGCCGACATGAGAAACACAAGGTAAATAATGTCTTGCCTTCTAGAAGACTGCAGTGGTGTAAACAAGGTGATTGAATTTGGTACCTGAAGTAAAAGCTCGACGCACTGCAATGATTGGGGTAGACTACATATAATTGATCCCGCCAGTGGTGTAAACAACTCGCCAGAAAACAAATTAGGATGCATAGACAAAAGAAAGCAAGATTACTTAGCTACGTAATAGTTGAAAAAGAAATATTCTAAAGAAGAGGTTACACAAATATAAAGAAAAGAAGTTTTTAGTATTTGTGTAGCTATTCATGGTTGACTAACCAAATCAAGCACCAATGAGTATTCTGCCTTAAAAACAATCTTAAGTTACTTGCGCTCATGTGAAAGGGTAATTACAACCCTCGTTAGCGTATAAGGTTCAGCAAGAGTATAAGGTTCAGCAAACCTCCTTTATCCACCACTCTCTAATTATAATATTTCTATTGATAAAACGGTCAACACATATCCTAGGAGATAATACCAAAATATGGGTATAAGTGGTACAACCAATCAACTACATATGGAATAGATATGGGGTTTGATATGTAGATTATTCACACGTGCACATTTATTCATAAACAACAGGTAACTCTAACTCACATTTGCATTGTGATCTAACAAAATCCGCATTGCCTCGAATTGGCCCAAATTAGCAGCCAAATCAAGGGGTGTGCCAATTTCACTTGAACCATTTACATTAATACCTCTTGAGAGTAATCTGGTAAGAATCTCTGTGTATCCTGCATGTGGCCTCACATTAGATATTCATGCCCACAAAAGAAAAAGACGCAGAATAGATTAAAACAATCATCCTATAATCCAAAAAAAAAGATAACGCCAATGGTAAGTAAGAATGCTGCAGTGGTGCAGAGTACTAAAGCAAGATCGATCTTGCAGTACATTAGAGTATTCTTTTATGGTCGTAAAAAAAACCTCAGCATTTATCTTAAGAAACAATGTAACACAAGGGAAAAAAATACAGATAATGCACAAATCTTGAGATCCAACGACTAGTTGTTGATAAATGTGGACACCTTTTTCAGCAGCACAGTGCAAAGGGCTATAGCCTCTGCTGGTGGATGACTCAGGATCAACACCCTTTTCAAGTAGACATTCAAAAGTGTTAAGATTCCCACTCGTTGTTGCATGTAAGAATGGAGATTTACCTGTCCAGCACAATAAGCAGTATGACACAGTAGAAATCCACATACTTAAATTACCCATAAACTAAGCCCTAAAAACCTTTCTCAATTATACCTTTTTCATCTTTCATATTGAAATCAAGTCCCAATTCCTCAATCAAGTATTTGAGAACATTTAAGTGCCCTTTTATGGCAGCAAAGTGAATAATTCCTACTCCATTATCATCTTTGATATTCCTCACTGTGTTTGCTAATCCTCTTCCGCCATCATACTTTGCAAGTAATTCTGATTAAACACAAACAAAAAAAAAATTAAAAAAATGTAAATTAAAAGATGTTCTTCATTTTTTTTCCCCCAAAAGTACTTACTCTTGAGCCGGTCAAGTTCACCGCTACTAGCCGCACTGAGAATAGCTTGACGTCTTGATCTCATAGCGGCAGGTGAAAAAGAGAAGATAAAGAAAAAGAGAAAAATTGTTTTTAGGGTTTCATTATTAGCAAAAATTGAATCTAATTGTCTTCAGGGTTTCATTGAAGAATACATACCAACACGATGATCCCTTTTGATTCGTTCTCAGAAAATTTGACTGAACAATTACCAAAAATCTAAACGAGTAGCCAGGGTTTTTGGAACAAAATGGAGGGGGTAATCCAAAAGGCGCCAAACCAATTAAGCTTTTTATATTTTAAGCAAAATCATTCAGGGAGATATGTCCAAGACCCAAGAGAAATGCGGGCAAATTCAGAATCCAACACGTGTTTTATGTACATTTCTTTTTTATCAATAAAAACAAGCCGCAAAGAGTTTCCTATGGGACTTTATGCAAAATGGTTGTTTATTACGCTTCTCGGCATCAAACATTTTTGTTGTTGACATACCTTTTTTTTTCTGTTATTCAAAAAAAAGATATTCATTCATTTAATAGAGGATATATAATTGTTTCGGGAGACCCAATCTTTTATGTCAGGAACGAACTCATCAAACGGTTCAAAATTGGCATTCAGACTTCTAATCTTTTTTACCAATTTGTCTGCAACAAAATTACAATCTCAATTAAATGAAACACATTGTCAATGAACAATTTTATTCAAAAGAAATTTAATATCTAAAACTAGACCTTGATTCAACCAATGAACACAGCCACCTTTATAGCTTTGCATTCTAGTTCCTCCACCTCTATTTCTTCGTTCATTCCTCCATTAAAATATTGTTCTTGCACACCAAAGCAGGTACATGCAAAATCCCTTAATATCAGTCTTATACCACCTTGAAAATTTTGTTCAACAAAAGATGCATCAAAGTTGATTTTCATATAACCATTATCTTGTGGTTTCCATCTGAAATTCTGTAATAACACAATATTATTAACAGCATTGTTAGGAACATGATAAACAATTCTATCGATATTTTCCAAAGTCATTAATCTATTAGGATTAAGATTCTGAAAAATCTTAGTGCACCTATCTTTCCATATAGACCAAGCAGAAACTATTAAGAATTTATTCATATCCTCCCTTAGTAAACCTATTCCAAAATTCAAATTAGCGCCTGTTGTAAACCAAGATATCACCCAATTCCTGAAAGAGCCATGCTGTGATAAGATAATTCCAACATTTATGTTTAGAGCAAACCATATAGATCTAGCATAAGGACAATTCAAGAAAAGATGATCACTTGTTTCATTAGGATGCCCACACAGACTACAGTGAATCTCAATATCATTCTTATATCTAGATAGTTTATCTACTGATATTATCAGGATGATCACTTGTTTCATTAGGATGATCACTTGTTGTTGACATACTTGCGAGTTCGCAAAACAAGTTAATTTTCCAGAACGAATAAAAAAATAAATAAAATAGAAACAAAAACAAAAACCAAAACCAAAACATCAGGAACTCCATTTTAACTAGAAAAGCCTGGCGTCATTAGGAATGACTCGGAAAGAATTATGGGCGATTGTTTTATTCCCAATCTATAGTTAAGGTTATGGGATGTCTTAATTTTCGGAGATTACCTAATTGCCTTTATACAATAGGTAGTAAGTATAGGGGTGTTAGCTACCGATTATCAAGAGTATAAATCATAGTTTGGCTAAGTTAGCATGTACAAGTGGTGGTTAAGATTTATTCTCCCAATACATAAATCTACGGCTATAATTTCTCCCATCAAACTTTATTTAATGACCCATTAAAGAAAATCTAATATAATAAATGATTAATATAATAAATTCCTAAGTAATTAGTGTTTCATACTAACCGTTGATAATAAATGATTTATTAATTGCTCATGATAATGTTTTCATAATAAACGATCTATTAAATATTAATTTTTTCATTATAAATCTTTTCTTAATTAAATTAATAAATTTTTATTTCCAATAACAAATTTTATTTTGTTTTGTTTGTTTTAATCAATCATACAAAGTTTTAATAAATATTTTTCTTAGAAACAATATCAATAGATATTAGTAGCAATAGTAGGTAGTAAAAGCGGTGGCGAAGATCGAATAGATCACTAACCTAATAATATCAGCAGATATTAATTATGACACGAGTTAATCCCTAATAAATTAACACATAATTAACCACTAATCTAAGGAACAAGTACTAGAGACCTGGACCTGTCCGATAACTCATTTAATGGATCAGTTTATGTTTTGTTTATGCGATCCCATTAAGAAAAATCAATACTAATACTTTGTTACTTCACTTTCTTATTATTATCATCCAACTACAGTTACAGCTTAATGGGGACTAGGTTCCTTCATGAAAGAAAGAAAAAAAGAAAAGAAAAACAGTTTATCTTGTTCTCTTAGTCTTTTTCCATCGAAACGTACATCTCTGACCAATCAAACTACTCCGATGTAATAATATTTGAGAAAAAACTCTTTCTTTTTTACATTGCTTCATGTATGAATTTTTGGGGATTCTATCCTTTTCTTAAATTTCATTTGTTGTATATTTAGTTGAAGTATACATTTTCAAAGATAGCCTACTTGATTGAGATAATCTCATGGTCGAAATTTAGAGATGTTTGTTTTTTTTTGATTAGCCAGATTATGAAAATATGGCTATCGCATGTCGCCAGGTTTTTAATATATTGGCAACTTTTTAGTTGAGAATTAAATGTGAGGTTTTCTCTAGTACTAAATTTTCCTTTATATATTTTTAGACTTTAGTGGAAGTAGCATTTTGGTTTCATCTTGATAGATACGCTTACAGAGAAACTAATAAATTTATTTAGATTACATTTTATAATTTCACAACCGATTTGTTTTTACAAAATGATCATATATGAACGCCCAGGCTTTTTTTTTCAAAATCCAGAAGGATTTGATTAGAAAGTATTTCAATTAATAATGTAACATAATTATACGTAATTTGTATAATATCCGTGCTTAAACCCTAGGCAAGTACATTCATTTAGTATCGGGGTTTGTTCAACTTAAATATTAGTATAATTTACTAACTGGGGTCTCATTAGTTTCTCATAATAAATGATTTATTATTTTTTCATTTCCCTTAATCAACTTAATAAATACATAATTCATTAATAAATAATTTTGTTAAAAATTATATCAAGATATCTTTTTTTGACCGGTAAAGAATACGGTGCTGACGAGTTTCGAACTCAGGTCACTGGTATCATTACCCAATGACTTTACCATTTTACTACAATGATATCGGTGTCAAAGGACCTTATTAGTAGTGAGTAAGTAGGGGTGGTAGAAGCGGTGGCGGGTGTTAGTGAGTGGTGGATGCAGTGGAGTAGTGGAGGAGGTAATATTAGTGTTGGTTGGAAGAAATAAATTTTATGGTGGTGGGTATCGGTGAGTAGTTGTGGACAATATTAGTTTTCTGTCTTTACAACCCGGGTAACATTGTATTGCAAAAGATATAATTGGCTATTTTTAGCACGATTGACAAAGGCAGATGCCAAATATTTCTAGGATGATAACATATTGGAAAAAATAATCATGACCAACGGATCATCCAAACGGTACTCATGCTATCTTTAGTACCCGATTGTATAAATACCGTTTTTTACAAATTAAAGTAAAACAATAACAAGAAAAAAAATTGAATAAGTTAATTGACGATTTAAATTTTGTTCAATCTAAATTTTATTGATGACTTTTGTTATTAATTAAAATTAAAATTATGCCGAATGGCTTACGACGGGTGGACCGCTCTGCCGGCGGTGAAAGTGGTGGTAGCAAATCAATTTGTGGTGGTGTAGGCTGTTGGTGAGTAGTAATAAACTATGTTAATTTTGTTTCGCCATAAAATGGACAACATTATAGAGTTTAAGATGTGGGTGATCGTCTTAATAATAAAATAAACTCGGTAAGAATACATAAAAATTAAAAACAAAATAACAAAAAAAAACAAAAAAAAAAACTGGAATGTCACGTTATATGATTACGGCACAAGTTACACCTTAGCTAGGTATTATTTTCTTCCTATTTCTTTGTTTTGTATTACAAAGCAAAGTTTCACTAAGTTAAGCATGATAAAGAGATGTCTTGATTTTCCCTCCCAAATAATAAATCCACGTTTGAGGTCGATCCCATGAATACACGCTTTAGTTGAGAAAGAATGCATTACATATTTTTTTTTTCTCATCTCAAAAGTCAAAATCAAAACGTATAAATATGGTCAACCGAAAATAAAAAACCTACCTTCCATAAAACTAATCAACTGGATCTCTCTCAGAACCCAGTAGGACAACTGGAATTAAAAACTCTAACTCCCCGTTTTTGAGTAAACGAAAATTAGAAAGAAATTGGGAAGGAGAGATAAAATGTAGAGAGAAAAAGAACTTAAATCCAAAAACATACTTTTGCTCAATCCTCTATCCATGTTCTTTCAATCTTCTTCCGCCTAAACATACATTTCTGACTAATCAAACTACTTTGAGGTAATACTTTTTGAGAAAATTATTTCTTTTTACACTACTTCATGTACGAACTATAAGGGTTCTTTTATTGAATTTCATTTTTTGTATATTTAACTGAAAGTATACATTTCCAAATATAGGCTAATTGTTTACGATAATCTCATGGTTGAATGTTTTCTTTTTCAGTATATCTATCTAATATTTTCAGTATTCAATGCTCAAAAATTGTTTTCTAGAAGGACAACCAAATCAATTCTTCCTCTAACTGTAGCAATTTTATTGGTTCTACAGGGGATTAGGAAGACTCAGATGAAAATAATAACCATTTTCTTGGTCTTCCCAATAACTTAACGATATTTTCAGGATAAACTCATCCTATTATTGTTATCTTTTGTTTAGGAAATCAATATATGTCGTATAGGCCTTGCAAATTTTCAAATGAATTTTGAATTATCACCTAGAAAAACACAAAAAATAATAATAATGAAAAGTAACACAAAAAATGGTCTATGACACAACTAATTACCATCAATGTCATTAAAAGCTTTCTTGATCTTTAGCACGCATCCAACATAGTCTTTTCAGACATATATTTCAGTCAGTCAAGGTTTCTATATGATTAATAAGAAACACGACACCTCTTACCTTATTATATTGTCATGATAATGCTATTTTTTGGGTAGATGGGTCTAAAAAAGGGCATAGATCTAACCCAGAGACCATGAGTAAGCATTGAAAATAAGAGGAAACTTCCCTCCTTTAAATAAGATTTCATGTTGTAGAATGACTTCATAATCAGTAATGTTATATTTTTTGCACCTGGATGTGAGAAGCAATATCTGAAATGCGAAAGGGATATGTCAGTTTAGGAATTGAATTTTAGGAATACTAGATTTTTTTTTTATAAGAGACAACAACTAGCTAGAAGCACCACGTTGATTCGGTAATTCAGACTCAATGTAACTAAAAAGGGAAAAATATGTGAAAGTACTAATATTTTGATTTGTCGTCAAACCACTGTACAATATCTTGATTTTCTTTCTCACTTTTTATACTTTACGAAGTATTAGGATGAATGGATACGTTCTCCACTATTTTTATATTCATTTCTAGCATCATAAAGATTTGATTGCAATGTAAAAGATGATAGTAAGAGTAAGGAATTTACTTACACGTAAAACTTTCCATTTTTTATTTGAACATATAATTGTGAATTTCAGTTTCTAAAATGAATATTTTTCTCACAAGAGCAATTATGTGCATTAAACAATTTGTATCAAAGAGATGTTACTTGGGTTAGGTGTGTGCAATACTAATCAGTAATGGCCTTTTTTTTATTGTATTAGATAGATCGTAGACTTTTGAATTGCATTTTCAAATCAGTAATATGAATATGAATATGATACTTGTTAGAGCATTGCTCGGTCGAACTTGCATGCGTTGCTATCTCAAGCATGTTTGTCAATGTTAGTGATCAAAACTATAAGTCTTGATCCTATCATAGATAAGGTCTCGGACTAGGATATAAAGTGTAGTTGAGCTCAAGAAATCCATGGAAATCATCATACAAGACGAATGACTACTCAAGGAACTGGTGGAACTTCATCGACTAAAAGGTATGTGGAGACTTGAACTTATCTATCACTCAAAAGTCTATTTACTCTATCTCCTATTCTTGAGAAAAAAGTCGCTTTGATATATAGACTTTGTTTATACACATTTTCTATTTCGAGCCTAGTTTATCTCGCCTATCTATTTCTCGAAATATGTGTTGGTAAGTTTTCGCTTTAGCCAAATTCATCTTTACCTAGTGACGAATGTCATGTTATGTTTCAATCACTTTGAAAATTGCTCTGACGAAAAATGGTCTATGAATAATGGCTATATAACGTCCTATGAGAATGTTTCAATGGTTGAAATGAGAGTTTAGATTATATAACCATTGGTGGATATAAGCATTGTTGTGGAAACACATATATGTATAAGTCCTGATTCCTTGAACCAAAGTTTGCGAAATTTGTTGATCAAGAGAAACGAAATGTGGCGTGAGTCAAGTACGCGAACTCAGTCCGCGAACTTGCGGAAGTTCTCGACCCGAGAATTTCTGTTGGAGTTTGTGAACTCCTTCCGTGAATTTAAGTCCACGAAATTGAGTTGTTATATCTAAAATCGGTTGTTTTTGAACTCATGTTTATGTAAACTAAGGAATGCTTTTGCAAACCGTGGCTATAAAGTTCATGAACCGATTCAAGTGAATCAAACCATTTTTGCTTCGATTGTGTCTTTTGTAGTTACATAAGATCTAAGCAATTGAACAACTCTCTAACTAGTTCACTTGAGTCATTTGAACTAGTTATGATGAAGAAGAATATGGTTGATATGAAATTTCTCATATGGCTAACAATTTGGTTAACTATTGTTGAACCAACAAATGTTCATGTTTGGGAACGGTTACATAAATCCAAAATAGGACATTTCATTTGTGTGTAACAAGCTATGTTTTTGATCTAACGGTTGAGAAATATTAGCTTGAATCTAATCAGGTTTTCATCTAACGGTGAATATTGAATGCTTTGTTACCAAGCTAACATTGATTGCAAATCCTGATTTGAAAGACTATATAAGGGAGAACTCTAGTAACTGGGAAACCTAATCCCCACACCTTACGTGTGATACTAGTTGCATAAGCTAGAGTCGATTCTCCTTTAACCTTGAGTTTTCTTCTCTAAACCAGGTTAACGATTTAAACATTTTATTGGGATTGTGAAGCCAGATCGATACTACTTTCTCGTAGTTGTATGATCTGATCTTGCTGATTCTATCGTTTTGAGTACGATCGTAACGATTGACTTGAGATTTATATCTCCGATAGGAAAGATAGAAAAGTAATCACAAACATCTTCGTCTCATCGTTTGTGATTCCGCAATATCTTTTTTCGCTGCGTCGATTAAGATTATTGTGAGGTGATTGATAATACTAGTCTGTTCTTCGGGAATATAAGTCCGGGTTATCAATTGGTTCTTGTTCACCTTGATTTATCAAAAGACAGAACAAAACTCGTAGGTATATTCGTGGGAGACGGATTTATCTATTAGTGTAGACTTTTCTGTGTGATACAAATTTGTTTATTGAAGTCTTCGACTTTGGGTCGTAGCAACTCTTAGTTGTGGGTGTGATCAGCTAAGGGAATCAAGTACGTAACATCGTGCTGGGATCAGAGGCGTAGGAGCATAAGTGTACCTTGGATCAGTGTGAGATTGATTGGGGTTCAACTACAGTCCAGACCGCAGTTAGTTTGGAGTAGGCTAGTGTCTGTAGAGGCTTAATACAATGTGTGTGTTCAATCTAGACTAGGTCCCGGGGGTTTTCTGCATTTGCGGTTTCCTCATTAACGAAATTCTGGTGTCTGTGTTATTTCTTTTCCGCATTATATTTGTTATATAATTCAAATATCACAGGTTGTGCGTTGTTCAATCAATTAGAATATCCGACCTTTTGGTTGTTGATTTAAATTGATTGACACTTGGATATTGGACTTTGGTGCCATCCAAGTTATCTCTCTTGTATTTGATAAAGACTCGCAGATTTATATTTGCTTGAGTATATATCAAATCGGGAAAGATTGAGATATAAACTCTTTGATATACTTTTTGTCTAGATTGAGTCTGACGGTCTAGTTGATTCTCTAGAAAGTATATTGGAGTTTTTCCATACATATTGCTAAGCGAAATATTGGGTGTGGTTGTTGTACCCCCGCTTTTTCAAACTGATCAATTATTAATTAATCATGTTGTTTGATCTACGAACTTCCTTTGTACGCAGTATAAAATTTTAGACTCCAATATTGCTAACTATAAAATGTTATAATTTTGAATTGCATTTACTGATATTTTGAATTCCTGTTTTAATGGACTGTCTTATGGAACCATGTTTGGACTTTGGATGCTCTAATTATTATGTTCTATTTAGATATCAAGTCGTAAGGATCCTATAACTGAATTTTGAGTTGGTTTCAGTTAAGGCTATTGGTTCAGGTGTCATAATTCCAAGTTTTTCGGGTTTCGTTTCAAAGTTCTGGAGGATTTGATTAGAAATCCACCAATTCTCGATAGATAACTTAAAATAATCATCCAGAAATTAATATAAAGCCCCTGCCGCTACGGCACGGGTTAAACTCTAGTTAAAGTATAAAACTCGAAATGTAACTTGTGGCCGTAAGCAATCGGTAGATAGGTGAAGTTCATAAATAACTTCATAAATTGCTGATTACTCTAACCCAACTTATTAATCGGAAGTTTGGTGAAGTTCGTATACTACCGATTGTTGTAGTTCCCAAATTCGAAAAAATAGAGATTTTGGCAAAAACAAAATTTGGGACAACTTCATAATCGGAAGTTTGGTAAATTTAGTATACTACTGATTGTTGTAGTTCTCAAATTCGAAAAAATAGAGATTTTGGAAAAAACAAAATTTGGGACAACTTCATAATCGGAAGTTAGGTTAAATTATTAACCTACCGATTATTGTAGTTCCCAAATTCGAAAAAATAGAGATTTCGACAAAACAAAATTTGGGACAACTTCATAATCGGAAGTTAGGTGAAATTATTAACCTACCGATTATTATAGTCGGTCATTTACAAAATAGAGTCGTTGGTACTCTAAACTATATAAGGATGGCATCCTTTTACCCTCTATGCAACACAAATACATTTAAACTCTCTCCAACATCATCATCTTCTACATAATTCCCCAACCATTCATTAAACCTAAGGAGTTCATGATAGAAGAAGATTTATCTTTATGTAGGCGTTATGTTCAATTCTATCTGAGACGAGGAGCAGAACGTAGGAAAGGAGGCGTAATGAGTATGAGCTATTTGGGGAGAATTCAGGAAAAATTCTGCGCCGACACCAGTAACCCAAATAAACGTCACTCCGCTGATCTTTTCTGCCGAGTCGGTTCAATAAACGGAACGTCGAAGAATTCGTCCATTTAACTTATCTTACGAATCAATTTCGATTGAGGGTGAAACAAATGATGAGGTTATAACACTGAAAAAGCGGGGTCTAACAACACCACCCAATATTTCGCTTAGCAATCTGTATGGACTAACTCCGAAATACTTTATAGAGAATCAACTAGACAGTCAAACTCAATCTAGGTAAAAGTATCTCAAGGAGTTAATATCTCTCTCTTATTTTGAGTTACTCGAGCTAATAGAAATCAGAGAGTCTTTAATCAAACACAAGGAATAACTTGGATGGTACCAAAGACCAATATCCAAGGATCAATGAATGACAATCAACAACCAAAGGTTGGATTACTCTAATTGATGATCTAACACACAACTTGTATTATTTCAATTATAAAAATAAAACAATATAATGCGGAAATTGAAATAACACAGACACCAGAAATTTTGTTAACGAGGAAACCGAAAATGCAGAAAAACCACGGTACCTAGTCCAGATTGAACACACATTGTATTAAGCCGCTACAGACACTAGCCTACTCCAAGCTAACTTCGGACTGGACTGTAGTTGGACCCCAATCAGTCTCCTACTGATCCAAGGTACAGTTGTACTCGTTATGCCTCTGATCCCAGCAGGATACTGCGCACTTGATTCCCTTAGCTGATCTCACCCACAACTAAGAGTTGCTACGACCCAAAATCGCAGGCTTTGACAATAAACAAATTTGTATCACACAGACAAGTCTATCAAAGGATCAGTCTGTCTCCCACATAAAAACCCTAAAGTTTTTGTTCTTCTTTTGATAATAATCAAGGTGAACAGGAACCAATTGATAATCCAGTCTTATATTCTCGAAGAACAGCCTAGATAAATCAATCACCTCACAATAGTCTTAATCGTATGGTAGCGAAACAAGATGTTGCGGAATCACAAACAATGAGACGAAGATGTTTGTGATTACTTTTTATATCTTCCATACCGGAGATATTAATCTCAAGCCAATCAATCTGATTGTACTCGTACAATTGAAGATGTAAGATCAGATCACACAACTACGATAAAAGTAGTATCGGTCTGGCTTCACAATCCCAATGAAGTCTTTAAGTCGTTAACCTGGTTTTAGAAGAAGAAAACCAAAGGTTAAAGGATAAACGACACTAGCACGCAAACTAGTATCACACGTGAGGTGTGGGGATTAGTTTTGCAGAGATTCTAGATGTCCCCTTATATAGTCTTTCAAATCAGGGTTTCTCCTTGGTCACAAAGCAAACAATATCCACCGTTAGATGAAAACCTGATTTAGATTCAAGCTAATATTTCTCAACCGTTAGATTGAAAACTTATCTTGTTATACACAAATGAAATGCACGCTTCTAGTTTTGTTAACCGTACCAAAACGTGTACATTTTTGATTCAACAATAGTTAACCAAAAGGTTATCCATATGAGCATTTCATACCAACCATATTCTTCTTCACCATAACTAGTTAAAATGACTCAAATGAACTAGTTAGATAGTTGTTCAATTGCAAGGAAATCTTATGTACTACACAAGACACAATTGAAGAAAAGATTATTTGATTCACTTGAATCGGTTCATGAACTTTATAGCCACGGTTTGCAAATTTCATTCCTTAGTCTTTATAAGTTTAAGTTCAGAAATCATCTTCAGATATATAACCTTCTTAAGTTCGCACACTAGGTTCGCGGACTTAAGCAACCAGGTAGAGTTTACAAACTCCAGCAGAAAATCTCGGCAAAGACTTTCCGCCGTTTCGCGGATTGGGTTCGCGGGGTGGGTTTGCGAACAGGTACTCACGCAACTAGTATGTCAACTCCAGCAGAATTTCTCTGGATGAGAAGTTCGGCAGTTCACGGACTTAAAAACAAGCCATTCTTCCGGTTTCTCTTGATCAACAAAGTTCGTAAACTTTGGTTCAAGTGATAGGACTTATGCACATATGTGTTTCCACAACAATACTTATGTCCATCATTGGTTATGTAATCTAAACTCTCATTCCAACCATTGAAACATTCTTAGAGGACGTTATATAGTTGTTACACCATTTCTCGTCAAAGCAATTTTCAAAGTGATTGAAACATATCATGACCTTCGTCACTAGGTAAAGATAAACATGGTCGAAGCAAAACGCTTACTAACACATATTTCGAGATATATATAGACGAGGTATACTCGGCTCGAAATACCAAATATATATAATCTAAGTCTATATATAGCATACGACTTTTTGTCTCAAGAAGTAGGAGATAGAATAGATAGACTTTTGAGTGACAGATAAGTTCAAGTTTTCACATACCTTTTTGTTGAGAAGTTCCACCGGTTCCTTGAGTAGTTCTTCTTCTTGTATGATGAATCGCCATGAAGTCCTTGAGCACAACTACACTTTCTATCTTAGTACGAGACTTAGCTATAGTAGACTAGAAATCAAGACTTATAGTTTTGATCACTAACATTGACAAACATGCTTGAGATCGCAACACATACGAGTTCGACCGAGTAATGCTCTAACAAGCACGATCGGGGAACGACGGAGACAGAAAAGATCAAGCTTCAATTATTAAGCTCATTTCAGAATTCTTAAGACGATGAAGGGATTTAATCCGTTTAGGACTCGTCTAACATGTCCACGACGCTAATCACAAGTCATTGTAATAGAAATGTGGAAGTTCAATCAATAATTATGATTGTAAAATTAAAATTATTATGATTTGTAGGTGATATCATTAACAATCGGAAGTTTTTATTCTTTATCTAACTACCGATTATACTCCAACAACTATTTCGTTCAAAATAAATTAGTCGTTCCTCGAAAATCACACACAATCGGTGAATAATACATATTGATAATCCTCCGATTATAGGTGTTGAATGAAACTTAGAACTCTGTTGACAAAGCTACAATTAATCGGTAAGACAAAACAATATATAACGTCCGATTATGTATAATCGGTAGGAAGAGTTCAATCCTTGTCTACCGATTATATGTAATCATTGTACGTAATTTCAGTACACTCTTGTAAAAGTACGCATCAACGATCATATTTCAAAAAAAAAAAAAAGAAGAGACCTTGGGACTCTCATCTATATAAGGAGGGTAAACTCTGCACCAAACAACACATATATAGCGTCGTGTATTCTAAAAATAGATTTTTCATTGTATTCTACAAGTATATTTTTCATCGTCTACTCTTGTGAATTCATTCTATATCTCAACTTACAAGCATGCAACGTTTGACGCAGCTGAATATTTGGTCATGTAAAAACATGGTATCACGAAACAAGATGGGAAGATGTCATAGCTGGAAGGATCGCACCCTAAATCTTTTTGGGGAAGGTATATATCCAATTTGTGCGAGAGTATGGAAATCCAAATCAAAGATCGCTCCAACAAGTTCATGATCGTTTCCGACTTGTCCAAAAAGGGGTAAATGATTACATAACGATACAAAAGAGGACCTTTAACACTAGACACTTAAGCTTATCGATCCAACAATTAGTAAGTATTTGTGTACTTCTTTTACATAACACCGGGTGGCTACACTATACAAACTTAGTTTTCTTTTGTATTGGTTGTTTTATGTAGGAAACACTCGCAAAAAGGCACTACTTAGAGGAAAAAGGACAAGAATTTGTATATGATGGAAGTTATGAATTCCTGAAGTCCGTGGTCAAATTTTAGGGAAAAATTGTTACAATCGGAAGTTATTATATAATGTATTCTACCGATTCTGAGAAAATTTTCCAATTTTAATCTCAGAGTTTGGTTATAATCGGAGGTTAGTATTTAATGTATCTACCGATTCTAGGAAAATTTTCCAATTTCATTGTCAGAGTTCGGTTATAATCGGAAGTTTGTATATAACGTAATCTACCGATTCTGGAAATTTGTCAAAAAAATGGAATTTATTTTGAAAAGCTTGTACAATCGGTAGTTATATCATATGATATAACTAACTACCGATTATAACATACATCTTCATATTCTTGCAGCATATATCTTTACATTTACTTACAAAAAACATGTACAAAAAGGACGGTTCAAAATGCATCTTCCAAACATAACGATCATTCATCGTCATCGTCCGAGGGGATCAATTCGAGTAGGACTTCCGGATCACTGTTCATGACATGATCCCAATCCAACATGTTAGTCTCATATTTTTTCTCCCAATCCTTACAATGATTCGTCGGGAAGTAATCCGTTCACTTACTCACCGGAGGTAATGGACAATCTTTTTTTTACCTGTAAACCAAAACATCTCATTTATAAATGCCGTAACAATTCTTCTATCTTTAATCGATTCATCACAAACCGTCCTTGTAGGTGCAAACGTCATACCATGTCCATGCAATGGAGGAAAAAATAAATGCACCAAGCAATTCAAAACGTCCGCTAGGAGATATTCGCATCTAGGAATTGGCATCCAATAATTGGGTTCGATTGTTTTCAATCCCTTTCGGCACTTTACACGCGCACATAAGTCTTTGAAATCTTGTTTTTTGTCGTGTATATCTCCGACCCTCATCATCTTCATATAGAAATCATTGTCCTTTATTAGTTGCACCGCCATCTTATTTCTTAAATATTGACATTGGGTGACATTTTCGATTACCGCCTCGTCAAAGTGACTAGTTTGTTCCGTAGCGATGTGAAACCCACAATTTCCATCCCCATCAACCTCGTCGGTGGAAAAAATAAATGTAACAATGTGTGGAGGGAGTTGTTCCAAATACTCTTCTATAATGGTATACGTTGATCGAATTGGTATTCCATGGAGATCCCTAGGACAACGAAGAGTACCATACTTCTCTTTTATAGTCACCATCTCTATTGGTTGGGTTTGTTGTGAGTCGCTCACTTGATCAAAAACTCCTGAGCTAGTTTGAGGCTCCACAAACACAACTTATTCCACCACCTCGATTTGACTTACTTGAGAAGGATCCGTAGAGACCTTTTGTTTCATTTTTCAAGCGGTTGGCCCACCTTGATCCTTTATTGGACGACCTCTTTTCTTAGATTCCGACATACCTCTTTTCTTAGGTTCCGGATCACCTTCAAGTTCGGATTGCACATGATCGTGCCTAGACCAATCCCTTGTTTTTTACAAATGTTCTTTCAACTCTTTTCTTTGGATGGTCCTCGACACTTCGGTGTTCGGCCTACCCGCCAACTTTTGCTTAATAGGTTCATCAACCTCCCTTAAACAAGGGTGAAGGGCTTCCTCTAAATGGTGCATCAATATTTGATTTTTGGTTCCATTTGATGTAGCGTAACGCTCGGCTATTCGTGCACACAATTCCGACTCCAAGAACGACGAACCTTCAACTACCGGGGTGCTTGGAGTGAAATTTAATTGTTTCCAAAATGGATGAATGCCATTAATATCAATCACTTCAACATACCTACCCAACATATGACAACACGGGAGTCCAATACCTATCATATTTTTGGAAACAATTGTTTCATCATGTGATTTGTTGCCCATTTTGAAACTTTGTGAACAATGCCCCTTAGAAGCATTCTTTCCGCTTTATGTTCCAAAGGGATTTATGTACAATAAATTGGATACAACTCCTAATGTTTGTGAGATCTCGATTGGTGTATTCATGGATTGCTTCTTGGATCGACACAACTCCATTTTGACTACGGAGTAATGTTTTCTTTAATCGTCCATGAGACCCTCCGCAATTCTTGTCGCCTCGTTCTTGAAGTTACGATATTCATATTTCCATGCAAACACATACCTCTCCTTATGCGGTTTCAACCATTGTTTTTTTTACAATACGCAACGGGTTTTGGATAGTCCGTGCCCCATTCATCCTCAAATTTCTTCTAATTAACCTCATAAATTTCCTTGGTTATCGACCAAACAATCTTGTCCCATGCTTTCATAAATAATTTCCACTTTATTCCTTCCTCATTCCACTTTTCTTCAAATAACCTCTTCTCTTCCTCCCGCTCTTCCACGGTTAATTTGCTAAGACGTTCATCCTATTCCTTCGACCTCTTGGTACCCGTCCTTGGTTTTTTAGATTGGATATGAGGCTTGCAGTTGGATAGGAGGTTGAATTGAATGTGCCATGTACATTGCAAGTTTTGGGCTTCCGGAAACACTACCTCTATTGCATTCATTGGATCTTGATCGTTATTCGTTAGAATAACCCTTGGAAAATTGTCGCCGTTATAAATGGACCTCAATGTCTCCAACATCCAAACAAAACTCACGTCGTTCTCGTGATCCATTAAACCCCATGCAATCGTAAACGTGTTTTTGTCGGAAGTGTGGAAAGCAATGTTCAACAACGACATGTTATACTTGTTTGTCTTATAAGTTGCATCTATCAGCAAAATTTGATGAAAGCATTGTGCCAATTAGGTCATCAAAGGATGTGCTAAGAAAATACTTACCACTTTACCATCATTTTCTTCCGTTCACAACGTGTAGTCATGTAACTCCGCTAACCACTCTGATTGTTGCATAACCGTTCTACCATCCCATTCCGTCCTTTTGATCGTAGCTAGGTCCGCCTTGATCGTAGACAAAGAAGAAAGGTTTTCGGGGTCGTCCTCCTTTATCTTACTTAATATGGCACTCGCTTTTTGGATCCGCATAGACTTCACCATATCCGTTTCATGTGGTTTTAACTTGGCAACATTACATGTCCAACAAGAGTATCCGGATCATCGTGGTTGTGACAACCATTAGAAACTTTAGACATTTTCCACTCTTTACCATCCCGACCATCGGTCTTATAGAAGACAATCTTAAATGAGCATCCAATCTTCTTTTTACGGGTTCAGTATTTCTTCCTCTCTGTCTTCCTTACATATCTATTGTTCTTTCCCTAGTGACTCTTTTTCTCTCCACCTCGCTCACATATCATTTCAAAATGAATATCCCTCACACAACGGTTCTGAACTACCTCGTACATCTTCTTTTTAGCCTTGTTGTTAAGCTATTCCTTTCCCTCCTCCTTACTTCCAAATGACTATATGCGCATATACACAACAAACCTCATAAGCATGCGCATTTAACATACATCATTTGAAGAAAAGAAAAGAGTATTCATGAGTATACCAAATCGTTTTCATAGTGGTGAGAAGTATCAGGCCTCAAATAAAATTCATCATCCACCGCTACAATAGCCTACAAACAACAACAACAAGTTAGGTCACTATAATTGGACGCACGAGATAGCAAATTTCTACCGATTTTTCTACTCACCGAGGATAAAAAAGAAAATAACCTTCCGATTAAATACTTTAAAAAGTCGGGGGCTTCTGTATGAATAAACTTGAATAATTGGTAGCTTTTGTATTTGTCATACGCCCGATTTGACTGAAATCGGTAGAAAAACTAATATAAACTACCGATTATGAGATCTGAAGAATTCCAAAATTTTCAGTTTTGTGGGAACTTGATTTTGGGGAGACAACCATAATCGGAGGTGTGAAAATTTTTGTATTCTACCGATTGTGAAATATGAAACAAACCAATTGTTCAAGTTCTGAAAAATCGGTATTTGGGGCGACCTTTGTAAATTTTCCAAACTACCAATTATTATATATTGAAATTTTCAATTTGGGGGATTTTTCAAACCCGGTACCATTATAAGTTTCCTATTCTACCGATTATAAATATATTATTACACATGACTTAGTAATCGGTAGATATATGACCACATTCTCTTCGTCTAAGACCACCACCATCTTTTATTTCTTTCAAACCTCAAAATCCCGCCGGATTTGGTGCCTCCATCTGTAGGTACACATTTCATCTTCCGCCACGTGCCCACAAAGACGCACATGTAGGACATGCGGCTAAGGGCATCAAGATATGATATCACGCGTGGACAGCCAAGAGTCACTTTTCCTATCCCTAGAAAGATCTAAGATCTACGGATGGGGATAGTCAGACTGACGCAGACAAGACAGGGGCAGAGGACAGCTGTCTACCGCGGACAGACATCTCAACTACCCGCATTAAATACCCTCAAACAACATACGTGTCAGTCAGCCTGTATTGGAAGCTCAGATAATACTGCGTATCCAGACAGAACACCCAGATACAGCCGAGAACACGAAGACTTCTGCGTGAGTGGCACAAAACACAAGAGGATAAGGTTATAACGGGATTCAGAAGTGGACCCCACGTAACCTACCTATAAATACCCCTCTATCCCAAGTGAAGAAGGAGGCCGAAAAACATTGAGAGGAGAATAGGAGAGAGACAAAGAGATAGAGAAAGTGTAAGTGAAGTTCCTCCTGCTACGCAGGCTTATATTGGTCTCAAAGTCATTCGAATATTTCTGTAACCTTCATACATATAATGAAAAACCCAAACCCGTAGACAGAGATCTGAGTGATGAATCATATAAGTTAATCGTTTCATCTATATTCATGCATTTACACTTTATATGTTCATTTCGATACTTATGGTATATCATGTTCGTACATTTTATATTTCATCCGCTATTTATCTTATTGTATGAGCCAAGAACCATGATTGTAGTTGATGAGACGAGGAAGTGTATTAGAACTCTGAGTCAAGGATTCGACATAACCTATCCATTCCCCTAAGGCGCAACTTATTTACTGTATTGTCATGAGTCTGCGCGCATTATTTGTGAATACTCAGATGACACCAGATCTTTGTGTTCACAATCTAGTGCTAGAAACAGGGATCTTCATCCCGGTAAAAGATTTATCTTCTCCCGTGACTTGTTTCGGGCTTCGTTTTCTGAAAATAACGATGTATGGAACACTACAGTTTTTTCCGTTCATGATTTCAAAAACCAAAATTTTTATCAGATCCAAGTTTATCTAAGTAGATCTGATTCTTCATGCATTTTCTAAGTTTTCACGTCTTTGAAACTCAAAATTATGAACAAATCCGCGTTTATCTAAGTAGATCTGATTCTTCATGCATTTTCTATGTTTTCACGTCTTTGAAAATCAAAATTATGAACAGATCCGCGTTTATCTAAGTAGATTTGATTCTTCATGCATTTTCTAAGTTTTCACGTCTTTGAAAATCAAAATTATGAACAGATCCGCGTTTATCTAAGTAGATCTGATTCTTCATGCATTTTCTAAGTTTTTAGGTATTTGAAAATCAAAACTTCGAACAGATCTGCGGTCATCTACACAGATGGACTCCTTAAGTATGCCAAGGACAACCCCAGTGGTAACTAGGAGTAAGTAGAGAGGTGAAAAGCTAAAGGCAGCGGATAGGGCGCAGGATAATGAGAAATCATGGCCCCCATCAATGTCAACATCATCGCAGCAAACGCAGTAAATGCCGCGGCAGCCAAAACAGGAGCTTCAAGAGCTGGCGGATCCAAAGTTGGAGCTCCCAGAGTAACCAATGCTCGACTACAGGAACATCAGGAAGTCGTGGCAGAGTCAGGAATACAACAACCCCTCTATGGGATGCCCTTAACCAACGAACAGAACATACCCTTTCCAGCCAAGGAACCGCTTCTAATAGCAGACAAACCCTCACAACAACCGTCGAGGTCCCACGGTGCACAGTTAGACCCACCAGAACCAGTAATACATATCGTGGATGAGGAACAAACCATAACCGCTGATGAGCAATTGCGGGCAAGAACACCAAATCAAGGGTCAAATCATTCCGCTCAGATGATGGCCGAGATGACAGAATTAAGGAAGAACCAGAAGGCATACGCAGATGCTGTGGCGATATTAGCACAAGAGAACCAAACACTAAAGGAAAGAATCATTCATAGCGCAGAGGTAGAAAACCAACGCGACGAAGCCAACTCCAAGGCTGTAGCACCTAATCAAGATAGAAGAATGGTGATCGCAAACAACCCACTTCCATTGAATCGAAGAGGAGAAAGGAGCATCCAAAGATCAGACCCTGATTACAATCCCGAGAACTCGGACTACTACGACGGTACCACCTTCCCACGAGCAAAATATTCCATTCATGAGGAACACCAGATCGCAATGGAAAGTATGCGTGCTGAGATGCTGGAAGAAATCAAGGAGCTAAAGACTAGGCAGGGAGGCGGAAAGCTAGAGCAAGTGATGAAGGAAGCAAACACTACCCCGCTGACACCACACTTGGCCAGGGCTTCCATAACGCAGAAGTGTTCGGTTACTGCTTTCGATTGCTATGACGGATCAACTGATCCTGCGGCTCATCTTCGATATTATAATCGAATGATGGACCGTTGGGATAACGAAGACTCCATACTGTGCAGATACTTCCCATCAAGTTTAAAGGGGTCCGCGTTGTCATGGTTTGATAACTTGCCATCAAACTCCATCGACTCCTACGACCAACTCACAGAAAAATTTCTAGAAACATACATGTACAACAAGGTTATCAATACCGGCATGGACAAACTATTCTCGATGGAGATGAAATACAAAGAGACCATCAGAGAATATACTAATAGATGGCACAAGATTTGCCAAGCTATTTACAACGTATATCCCGTGGTTAGTATCAACTGCTACAAATGGGGGATGGACAGGATGAGTCCTTTATTTGTCGAGATCCACGGAACCATCCCTACCACCGAAGGAGATCTCCGGATAATCATAGAAAAGCATGCAAGGTTAGAAGAAATTCAACGTGAAAATCCCAGAGCTCATACTCAACGTCCCACACGCACAAATTCCGTGGATCAAGCCAGCGGGTCCAAAAGAGGAATCACAGAAGAACGTCCTAACGAAGAAAGAAAAGAACGAAGGGATGATAGACGAACATGTGATCGAAAATTTGAAGATCAAATCTATACCAAGATGAATACCAGTTATTGGCGCATCCTGAGAGAGATCAAAGGGAGGGAGAACTTCGATTGGCCATGGTCCAAGGGAAAGCAGCCTCCTAGATCAGAAAAATCCAAGGAATACTGTGAATACCACTGTTTCAACGGTCATCAAACAGAAAAGTGCAAAAATCTCAAGATAATGATTCAAAAAATAATCGACGCAGGAGACCTGAAGCAATATATACAGAAGATTGTTAACGAAGATAGAACCAAGAGAGGCAAGCAGGTTCAATTACCAGAAGGCAACTGCACCCTCAACGCGATTTCATGTTCAGAGATTCAAGGACCATCCCTAACCGCCCAGATTGGGAAGAGATTGAGAAAACAATTCGAAGATTATTGTGAGCTTTATAAGATCGATGAGAAAGAGGAAAACGAGCACGAACAATGGATGGACGCGCCCATGACTTTCGATGCAGACGATGTGGAAGAAGACATGGAAGACCATAATGATCCTCTAGTCCTCACACTCCCAATAGTAGGGTACAATGTCAAGAAAGTTCTCATCGATGGAGGAAGCTCAGTCAACGTCCTGTTCTATGACACGTTCAAACGTATGGAACTCAACGACGAGCAACTGCTGTCATCTTACTACACCATCTACGGATTCAACGACGCAGCTACAAAGCCCCTAGGGGACATTGTCTTACAAGTAGACGCAGGGCCCATGAAAGTGGACACTCGATACAGCGTCGTAGATGCACCTTCACCTTACAACGCCATCACCCGAAGAAGATGGGTTCACAAGCTCAAGGGAGTAGCGGAAACCTACCATCAATATCTCAGATTCCCAACACCCCAGGGAGTCATGGAAATTAAAGGAGACCAAGTAACTGTGCGGGAATGTCAGACCTTACAGAATCAGATCAATAATGAGCGGGAAGAAAAGCACCAGTCCCGAAGAGCCAAAAATAAGGAGATAACCATAGATACATATCTGGAAGAATCTCCGGAAAAAGCCTTCTGAACGTAAGCACCACTGGCAGCGCAGAAGCAAGCACCTCCGCGGCAAAACAAGACGGAGAGCCCAGCAAATATCAATCAAAGAATGTTCCTCTCTTGGGGGAACCAAAACCCACGTTTACACCTGTCGAAGCAGCTAAAGAAGTCAACATAGGTACTGAGGGAAACCCGAAGATTATCAGAATAGGCACCTTGATGGATGAAGAAATAGAAGCCGCGCTAATCAAACTTCTAAAGGAATACGCAGACATCTTTGCTTGGAAATTGGGGGACATGCCGGGAATTGACCCAAAGTTAGTTCATCACGAACTTCGAATAAAACCAGGTACCTCCCCCCTCCCCCCTTTTAGGCAGAAGGTGCGCAAAGTAGCTTCAGAATACCATCGAGCAGTTGAAGTGGAACTCCGCAAACTACTGGACGCAAAATTCATCAAAGAAGTTAAATACCCAACATGGATCTTTAACATGGTCATCGTACCGAAGAAAAATGGCGGAGTAAGGATATGCATCGAATTCACCAACCTCAATAAGGCTTGACCTAAAGATAGCTATCCACTACCAAGCATTGACCAACTTGTCGAGGCAGTTGAAGGATACGAAGAAATGTCATTCATGGATGGATACTTTGGATACAATCAATTATTCCTAGCAGAAGAAGATCAGAAATATACAACATTCTATACACCACACGCCCTTTATTGTTATGTAAGAATGCCCTTTGGACTGCGAAACTCAGGGGAAACCTACCAAAGAATGGTGGATGCAATTTTCAAACCATGGATTGGAAGTACGCTGGAAGTATATGTGGATGATATGCTCGTTAAAAGCAAGCTGCGCAAAGATCATCACCAAGACCTAAAAGATATTTTCCAAGCAATGAGAGTGCACAACATGAAGATAAACCCAGAGAAGTGCACTTTTGGTGTCACTTCCGGAAAGTTCCTCGGATATTTGGTGACGAAGAGGGGCATTGAAGTCGATCCCGCTAAAATTGAAGCCATCGTAAGAATGCCATCCCCAAAGAATTTAAAAGAGGTTCAGAAACTCAATGGTTCGCTGGCTGCGCTGGGGAGGTTCATATACAGGTCCTCGGATAGATGTAAGCACTTTTTTAACATTCTCAAAAAAGGAAGCAAATTCGAATGGACGGCAGAGTGCGAGGAAGCTTTTCGAAATATCAAAGAATACCTGGCTGAGATCCCTATACTACAAAAACCAGACCCTGATGAAGTGTTGGCACTATACATAGCAGCAACAGAAGATGCAGTCAGCGCAGTATTGGTTAAAACCAACACGAAGATAGAGCAGCCCATCTATTATATCAGCAAGACTCTGAACGCAGCAGAAAGGAACTACACGAAGATCGAGCAGCTCATCTTGGCATTAGTATGGGCAACCCTGAAACTCAGAACTTACTTTTTGACTCACTACGTCCGCGTACCATGCAAAGCTCCGCTAGAAGCAGTCCTTAAAAACGCAGGAAAAGTAGGCAGAATTGCAAAATGGAATACTCACCTAGATCAATTCAATATCATCCATGAGCTACAACACTCTCAGAAGTCACAAGTATTAGCAGATTTCCTAGCAGACTTACCATTGGATAACTGCGAAGAAGTCATCATCGAAGGACGAAAGGCAGCAGGACTACCAGAAATGGACGAAGGTAAAGACCCTATAAACATCTTGGAACCAAAAAATCCTAGGCAATGGGAAGTCTTCGTAGATGGGTCGAAAAATAAAGAAGGGGCGGGGATAGGCATCGTAATCACCACCCCAACAGGAGAAAGGATCATACATGCTTTCAGGTTAGAATTCAAGGGGCATACCAACAACATAGTTGAATATGAAGCAGTGGTGCATGCCCTTCAGTTGATAATAAAAATGGGCATAACTGACGTGCGTCTGACAAGCGATTCACAGCTGGTCATCCGACAAATAGGGTTGCAATATAATGTTTATGACAGAACATTGTCAGCATACATGGAATTGGTGCAAACACTGGCATCACAAATCCCAAACATCAAATTCCGACACCTGGCAAGGAAGGAACTCAGGCACGCGGATGCCCTGGCCTACATATCATCGATGCTTAGAAACGAGGACGTCAAAGCAATCAAAGTAACCAGGATTTATGAGTCTTCAATTGATATCAAGAACTCTGCTGCACAACAGAGGAACCACGCAGAAGAAGATATTGCATATGATGACGTGGGAGAATTCATCGCGTATGATTTCCAAGAAGACGACATCATGGCTAAGGCAGATCAAGATGAAGACTTCAGCAAAGAAGAAGATTGGAGATTTGAGATTCATCTTTTCCTAAAAGAAAGAATACTACCCTCGGATCTAAAGCAAGCCAGAAAAATACAGTCCAAGGCAGGAAGATATGATCTGAGAAAAGAAATTTTGTACAAAAAATCTTTTCTCGGACCATTATTACGTTGCCTATCCAGATCCGAAGGACATTTGATTTTGAAAGACATACACCGCGACGACGCAGGTAATCACAGCGGAATGAGATCCCTAGAAGATAAGGCGAAAACTCAAGGATATTACTGGCCAATAATGATACGAGACGCTGCAAGAATGTCACGAAGATGCGAAGAATGCCAGCGTTTCGCCAAAAAAATCCATGCACCCGCAACAATATTGAACCCAGTAGACATCCCTTGGCCATTCTCAAAATGGGGCATAGACTTCGTGGGTCCCCTAATCGAAGGATCACGGAAGAGAAGATTTTTGATAGTGGCCACGGACTATTTCAGCAAATGGGTAGAGGCTAAAGCCATGGAAAGGATCTGAGACGCAGATGTCTTCACATTCATTTTTCAAAACATCATTTGCAGGTTTGGCATACCAGCTGAGATTGTATCTGACAATGGCACGCAATTCCAGGGAAAAAACATCGACTTACTCTTCGATACTTTCAAAATTCGAAAGAACAAGTCAACACCAATTTACCCTCAAATCAATGGTCAGGCAGAAGCCACAAACAAAACCCTCGCACTCATCCTCAAAAAGCAGTTGGACGAATACAAGAAGCATTGGTGTGAGCAACTACACAACGTTTTGTGGGCTTATAGGACAACTCGAAGATCAGCCACGGGAGAATCCCCATTCTTACTCACCTATGTAGCCGAAGCCATTATCCCAACAGAAATAATCATTCCAACTACGAAGACTGAAGCATGGGAGAAGAACCTCACAACGGACATGATGTTGGAAAGGTTGGATGATCTAGAAGAGAGGAGGGAGGCAGCACTACAAAAAATGGAAAACTATCAAAGAAAACTAGCAAGGGAGTATAATAAGAGGGTTAAGCTTAGAAATTTCATAGAAGGGAAGTATGTGCTGAGGACCATTCCCCAATACCAACGAGAAAAGAAGTGGGGCAAATTAGCACCAACATGGGGGGGGGGGACCCTTCGTCATACATGATGTTGCAGGAAATGGGTCTTATTATCTGTGCAACCTAAAAGGGGAGATCCTCAAACACCCATGGAATGCAAAATATCTCAAGCCATACTACCCGTAGAGGGCAACGCAGACCTGCATCTGCGTGAAGAGCGCCAGAAGAAGAAAACGACGCTTGCGATCGACATGTTTCCATCTCTGAGAGAGGAATAGCAAACCTCAACCTATCAATCAAGCAAACTTTTGGCAAAAAATAGTCACAATACATGTAGCAACATAGTAACAAGACGACTGCGTGTAAATATAACACCTCACGAGAACCCTACACCTGTAAATACAGCCTCCGCTTCAATACTTCATCCTTCTGTTTTTTACTATTTACTACCTCAGAGGTTCCATCAATGGAGTTCTTCTAAATGTAACTCAACAAACTGAATAAACACTTTAACCCTATTTCATCCGTGGACGTAGACACTCTGCTGTCGAACCACGTAAACACTGGTGTTAATTGTTGTTCTATTTTACTTGGGGAAAGTAGTCACCTACAATTTCTCGGGACTCCCCTATCAGCGTCTATAAGTGTAGGACCATGGGGAAGGCATCCAGCAGAAAGAGATACCCAACCAATCTTATGGAAGCGGGTTGACGTTATGAACGTACATTCCAAACAACTCATATCCTAGAACGCTTCCCCGACCCCCACCATCTGGGAATCCTATGGCCCGGGATTAGCCAGCGGGGTGACAGTTCTCAAGACGTTCACGAAGATACACATATCTTCGGGTTCGCACTCAAACACTTCACTATCCCTGATTACATTCAGTTATATTCCAAATTAACCATAACAATGATCAATTCATTAAAAGTTTATTACAAGCTTCGCAATGATACGCGGAAACAAGAAAATACAAAAGGAATCTCACGAAGCCTCATAATCAACAAAGATCAACTCTCTACAAAAATCTACTTGGATGGTTCAACCCCACCAGCAGGTTTAGCAATCTTCCCCTTCTGCGTTGAAGGTACGCTCCCACCCGAGGAAGGCCCTGAAGAACCAGATGTAGGGGTGGGGGTTTCTCACGGCGCGGATAGCTCTTGATAAGGCCATGCTCGGTCTTAAGATCATACTCGATGCTATCCAGAATTTTGTTAGTCTCTTCCACTAGTTGACACTGAGCCTTGTACGTAATAACAGTATTCATCATCTCAGCCTTTGACAACAACGAGGAAAGGCGACTCACTTCCTTCGAAGCGGCTTGGGCAGCCTCGTCCCTTGTTGTATCTAAACCTTTTTGATAATTAATCTGGCTTTCTTGATGCACTAATTGAGATTGAGCCTCCGCAAGCTCTTCATTTGCAATGCGAAGCTGTCCCTGGAGCTCTGCAAGGAAAATAAAAATGCATATGGTTAGGTCCAGGAAATTACAGAATCACACTCGATAATATAAGCATATACCTTCGACTCTCGCCGAAGCTATTTCATATTCGTTAACAACAGCATCACGGGCTTCATCAAGAAAATCATACTCATCTGACAATTTCTTATAATCCGCTTGAAGGGTTGAAAGGGCGTACTGACTCGCATCTAATTCTACCTATTTCATTGAATCCAAGTGACGAAGATGGTTGACCTAATTGTTTAAACTCTCCAGACCCTTGTTGAGCCGATACATATTTACTTCAAGATTTCTCTGAGACTCAGCTTGGCGTACCACATCAGCCCTAGACGCAGCTAAAGCTCTGCTACCAGCCTCAGCCCTAGCGTCATCTCTCTCCCTAGCAAGGCGCTGAATGTAATCTTTAACATCAGAAGACTGAGAAGAACGAGCTTGACGCAATTCTTCTTCCAAGAGATTGATTTTAGCTTCCAATGATGAGACCTGTTCTCGGGATTCACGAAGATTATCACGCGTCCACAACAACGTTCCATTAAACAAACGACGATCATTGTTATATTTGTTCTGCATATCAATCATTTGGACTCGTCTGACCCGCCACTCCTCTGCCAGAGCATTATGTTCATCGGCACGAGCATTCCACTTATCAGCCTCGCTCTTTATCTTCTCTACCAACTCTGCGATGCGAGATTTCTGACGATGCCGCTCTTTCCGAAGCCATACTAACTCAGGAACTCCACCCACTGAAGATAGGGTGGGGGAGGGAGACTCAGACATAACACTAATTACAGTAAAGGACAACAGCAAGGAAGAGAACAGATAATCAAACCTGTAACAGCCGAAGAATTCTTCTTGGCCTCCTCACACTTACTACGATCCATAGCAAGATCCAAGCGAAGCTTCTCCTCCTCCTTGCCTTGTTGCTCCTTAGCCTTGAGGAGACTCTTCAACTCACATATCTCCCTATCCCTATCAGCAATGACAGTCTTAGCCGCAGTATGCTCCTCTTCCCGAAGACGAAGCTTAGCCTCCAACTTAAGGGATTTGGCCTTAAAAAACTGGTACAGCATGTGATTGCAATGCTCACTCCTCATCATCTGCGAATTAGAAGATTAGAACACCCTGACTCTAAAAATTGCTAAAAATTGATACAAGGCAAAATGATGAGAGAACTCACCTCTAACATCCGTTGTTGGGGAAATCCATACTGATACCAATCAACCAACGCCATCATATCAGCAACAGTCGAGGGAGCGTCGACTACTAGAGCAGACTCCAAGGCCCGAAGATTCTTATCCCACGCTTCTGCAACCTGGTCCTCGGGAGACAATTGCATCATCTTACGGGTATAGGCATCAGATTTCTTCTCACCCTCCACCACATGAGCTGGATTGGGTACGAACATCAAGTTTTTCTTTTTAAACCAAGCTAAGATGACATCATCACCCTCAAGGATCAGTGACTGAGGAAAATCATCTCCAGAAGACCCAACCGAGGCCTTACCCATGTCCGTGAATTTAGCACCCGAAGAGTTCGAGGCTACTCCCGCATCCAAATCTGGAAGGTCTCTAGCACCGCTCCCCTCTGGAACATCACTAGCATCCACGACTCCATTTCCCTTTCCATCCGCCTTGCTAGAGTTACCAAGCACATCCCAATCATCGTTTGGGAAAAGCAGGTTGAACTCAGAAGCCAGGCCCAGGGAAGCATTTATGTCAAAACCATCCTCCGCAAAAAAAATCCGACCAAAAAAAAACTCCTGAGACATAGCAGGAATTTCACCACCAACACCCTCATCACCAAGGCCAGTGTTATCATCACCAGCATCACTGCAACCCGCAGGATTAGCTTCGGCACCAGCATCATGACAACCTGCGGGATTAATTTCACCACCAATACCGCTGCCACCAGCGGTAGTATTCCCTTTAACAAATTCTTCATCATCATGAACTGGAGGGGATGTATCAGTACGCTCTTCTATATCAGACATATCTTCATCCTCTCCAAGCTCAGTCACAGGACTGTTAACTTCTTCATAAACCTCCGCCTCCTCGATTGTTGCGGTGGTGGACTGCTTGGGATTTATCCTCCTCTTCTTCGTCGCCTAAAAAGACAAGGCATAAGAATAAAAATCCCTGACTTTGAAAAGAATTAAAACTGCCTCAACTAAAGGACAATGCATATGGAAATCTTACCTTGACAACCGCAACATTCTTCGCCTGAAGATCAACATCGGAACTCTCTTCGTCATCTCCATCAACAACATCGAGGGCATATTGGAAATTCATGCCCTCAAAATTCAAATGCCAAGGACGGAAATTCCCATAACGAGCAGGAGGAGCCGCACGTATCTGGCTATCTGCGGTAGGACGCCATCCGTGCGGACCTGGAACCCACCCCCAATCCCAGGGACCAACAAACTCAATAAAAGTTGCGTGCCATTCATAGTCATGATCACGCTTGATCCGCTCACGAGTAGGAAACTCCAGTTTGTTAGTAGAATTCTCTGTACCCGGGACGTACTTCACCTTAGCACCACTTACTTCACTCAGAAGGCGGATCTCACCATGAGGAGCGGTAATATTCCGAAGACTCACACTCCAAGGTTTACGATTCCTACTGTTAACATAGTCACCGAAAGACTTGTTAAAATTCTCAGGCGTATACCACTCCCTTTCCTCAGGATTGGGAACATAAAGAGTCATCATTGTCTCTCCTTTGCTCCGAAGATAACACTCCCTCAGTGCACGAAGATAATTCCCATGAAGTTGGGAAATAGAGCGACAGTGTGTGTTCTTCGAAGAACCCTCTCGACCAGCCAACACATCATAATAAAAAGAATCCCCAGACTTGTACAAAGGCAACATAAGACCCGCTTCAAAGGCCCCCACCGTGGTCAGCAGATGAAATTCATCAAACTTATATGTCGATATCATCTCATAAGTAATATCATCATCAGCAGCGTAAAAACGAACATCGAATAGCTGAAGACCATGCTTTTCCTTGAAAACCTCCAGATCAATATGTTTGAAGGTCACTTTCTTCTCCCCAACAGCGACGCTACGTATTTCCTGAGAAATATCTTCCTCCTCCACGGGATCAGGCGCATAACCCTTCGAAGGGTTTCTCTCGGAAGCTTTCCTCTTAGGATGAACCTTAGATATATCAGTCTTCGAAACCACTTCTTTCGAAGACCTCCCCTTGGGTTGAGACACTGGAGGGGTAGGTAGAGGATGTTGATGAGACGCGGAAGGAGGCGCCACTGACCGAAGAGGTAGGACATCCCGCGTTCTCTTAGGATCATCACGCGGATTAACTAAGGGACGAGAAACAACATACCGGGAGCCAGGAGCCTCTTTTGGCCGGTCCCCCTTCTACGTATTCCCTCTATGCGACTCACCCCTCTTAGAAGATAAGTGCCTCTGGCCAGAAGAAGACGAAACCCTATAAACACGGGCATCACCTTGGGAAGATTTAGACGAACCTACACCAGGCGGAGAAACATCAGGATCCCTACGCGGAGGAGATCTACGCGGACTAGGCGGTGGAGTTTGATAAGAAAACTGCGGACGGTCAGCCATGTATGCGTAGTACACAAACAAGTTTCAGATTTCCGCGAAGACAAAACAGAAATCAAAAAACCCAATTTCATCCAGTTCTTCATAATCATGAACCAGATGGAAAATAAGAACAAACCCTAAATAAAAGAGGAAATAACAAATAGGGGCAAGCATATACGAAGGAAGAAATCATTACTGTTTGTAATAACGAACAGGGGCAATCATACACACACTTATATATATGTTCTTCATCACAAACACATATAGTAACAGTTCATCAAAATATAATCAACACACAGTAAAACCACCTACCTATAAATAAAAAATTAAGCAGAAAGCCTCGACGAACAGTAGCAGCAGCAGAAAACCTCGACGAACAACAGTAGCAGCAGCAAAAAACCTCGACGAACAACAGTAGCAACAACATCAGAAAACTTTGAGGAGCAACAGTAGCAGCAGCAGCAGTTAATTACAAAGATACAAAAGCAGAGAACAAATAATGAAAATTCCGAGGAAAGAGAAGGAATGAAATTTATGATTAGAGAATTTTCACATTCCTTCTCATATATATATGCAAAGAGAAATAAAAACCGCCCCACTGCACAAGAAGAAGTTATTACAAATAGTGGGGAACGTGCCCTAAAATCTAGGAAAATAGTAAAGAGAAGATGAAGAGAGTAACACGTTTTTTCTTCCCACTTCGACTAACCGCCCAGTAGGAGGAAAAGGGGCAAATTGTAGGTACATATTTCATCTTCCGCCACGTGCCCACAAAGACACACGTGGAGGACATGCGGCTAAGGGCATCAAGATATGATATCACGCGTGGACAGCCAAGAGTCACTTTATCCTATCCCTAGAAAGATCTAAGATCTACAGCTGGGGATAGTCAAACTGACGCAGACAAGACAGGGGCAGAGGACAGCTGTCTACCGCGGACAGACATCTCAACTACCCACATTAAGTACCCTCAAACAGCATACGTATCAGTCAGCCCGTATTGGAAGCGCAGATAATACTGCGTATCCAGACAGAACACGCAGATGCAGCCGAGAACACGAAGACTTCTGCGTGAGTGGCACAAAACACAAGAGGATAAGGTTATAACGGGCTTTAGAAGTGGACCCCACGTAACTTCCCTATAAATACCCCTCTCTCCCAAGTGAAGAAGGAGGCCGAAAAACATTGAGAGGAGAATAGGAGAGAGACAAAGAGATAGAGAAAGTGTAAGTGAAGTTCCTCCTGCTACGCAGGCTTATATTGGTCTCAAAGTCATTCGAATATTTCTGTAACCTTCATACATATATTGAAAAACCCAAACCCGTAGACAGAGATCTGAGTGATGAATCATATAAGTTAATCGTTTCATCTATATTCATGCATTTACACTTTATATGTTCATTTCGATACTTATGGTATATCATGTTCGTACATTTTATATTTCGTCCGCTATTTATGTTATTGTATGAGCCAAGAACCATGATTGTAGTTGATGAGACGAGGAAGAATATTAGAACTCTGAGTCAAGGATTCGACATAACCTATCCATTCCCCTCAGGCGCAGCTTATTTACTGTATTGTCATGAGTCTGCGCGCATTATTTGTGAATACTCAGATGACACCAGATCTTTGTGTTCACACCATCAGCATGCAACGTCGAAGTTCCAATTCTTGTATTACTGCTGTGGCGATGTCCATGAGTACTAGATTTCCAAGAGTGAGACTTAACGGAAAGGCAGTTGCGAAGGAAATCGCCGATGAAGTAATGTGGATGAGGGATGAAATTGGTGTCACACCAATGTTAGCTGTTATTATATAGTTGGGGATAGGAATCACTCGCCGGTTCATCTTGAAAACAAGCTCAAGCAGCAGGGATCAAAACAGATGTAGTTTGTATGCCAGAAGATTCATCAGAAGAAGAGGTTCTTGATTATATTTCGCGATTCAACGAGGAATCCTCCGTTCATGGTATCCACATTCAGCTGCCTCTACCTCGTCATATGGATAAGGAAAAAATCTTGAATGCTGTTCGAGTTGAGGAAGATGTTAATGGATTCAGTTCACTAAAAACTCGAGATCAAGAGCCGCCATTTAAATTTCCTTCCGTAATTCCATGTACAGCCAAAGGCTGCATAGAATTGTTGTACAGATGTGAGATTCGTATAAAGGGGAACTCAGTAGTTGTTATTGGTAATGGAAGTGAAACTGACATTGTTGCACCTCCTGTCGCATATTTATTAGAGAGGCATGGAGCCAATAAGGTCACTCTTGTGCACCGTGGAACAGAGAACCTCGCGGAGATCGTCAAACAAGCAGATATCCTGATCTGTGCCGCAGAAAGAGCATACGTAGTGAGGGGTCGCTGGATTAAGCCAGGAGCAGTAGTCATTGACACCGGGAATAATAGAATCATCGATCAGAGACGTCATCTAGGACCAGGCTATCGATTTGTTGGGGACGTTTGAGACTTGGGAGATTGATTCAGTTATAAGTCCACCACCGGGAGCAATGGAATCCATGACCACTGCAATGCTTCTATCAAACACGTTACGTTTAGCTAAGAGAGCTCTCAAGATTGAATGACCAGCTGGAACATATTTTCTTCTATGTACTGTTCGGTTTTAAATTCTTTCGTATTTTATAGACAGAAATATATTAATAAATTCTTCTTAGAGATTTAACTAGTTTACGGTGTGATTCCTCTCGGAGGCACCAAGCATGGGGTGTGTACGCTGAACTTTGTTCATCATAAATTATGCCAAGAAAACACAAATAAATTTTTTTTGGAAATCTCCGAGAAATGAGGTACGACGGACGTGGGTAATAATTCTACTTTTGTTATCCTTTTGATCCTTTTGTTTGATAAAGCTTCTAAGTTTCACAGTCTTTATTACTCCAGGTAATAGTGTTTTAGTTGAGAAGCACTGATCAAAACAAGAAAGCATGACACACTGGAAGCACAGGGTATAAGAGCAAAGAAATTAACCAAGTATAATAACAAAAAAAAAACAGCTTATTGAAGCATTTGCACTGTTCAGATCACAAAAGAAATAAAAAAATTCCATTGCCGGGATTTGAACCCGGGTCGCCTGGGTGAAAGCCAGGTATCCTAACCGGGCTGGACTACAATGGATTGATGTCTTCATTTAAACATCAATGAATTGATGTCTTCATTTCAACCCTGTAGCCAAACAAGAAGCAAAATATGGAACCATAATATCACCGGGAAAAGAGACTTAAAGGACACTTGGAGTAAATGACTCGGGGACACGGCTTAAAAGATAGAACCCGCAAGAAAAGTTTATGTTTATCATGTAAAAAATGGGTTATTGAATCTGGATAAGATCATTTCAAGCGTTGGTAACCAGACTGCCAGATGAAGTAACTTGAAACTTCATTTCGTGATGATAGTGTGTGTTTAGAGAAAACATGTACTCCTCACAAAAGTTTTTTTTAAAAAGAAAAATAGATCAAATAATTATAATTTTTAAAAGGGGAGTAATAGAATTCCACCTGAATGCATCTTTAAGCTCTTGATTATTAGGACTCAACTTCAAACCGTCGAGGAAGGCCTTTTGTGCATCACTGTACCTCTGCAATAAAGAATGCAACAAAAGAAACTTGAAAACACAGTCCATTTTGCATTTTTCTGCTCGATAACAAATACAGATTGCGTCCTAGAAAATGCTCATCAAAAAAAAAAACACCCTACAAAGCAGCAATATAAACAGCGGAAACACGAAACGAGAAATACATTTCGCTTTTTCTTTCTTTTGAAGGAGGGAAAAAGAAAAAAAGGAAAACACTTACTCGTAGTAAAGTGTACGCTACACCTGCTCTATAATAAGCCTTAGGCCAATCTGGCCTTAGTGATATGCATGCATTGGCATCTTCTAAGGCCTCTGTGCCTTCTTTCATGCGGGCCAAGCACATACTACGGTTAGAAAGTATAATTGCAGCATGCGGATCAATTTCGTTTGCCTATATTCGCATCATAAACAGAGGGCATTAGTTATGTAATGGTTGCTTCACGTAACATAAGATGGAATGAAAATATGAACCCGAGATGGAAAAAAAATGAAAGTATGAAACATCAGTCATCGATTGAAGGCAGTATTAATTAGGTAAAAACTCGTGACAAGAAAAAAATTAGTCAAAGCTATCAATACATTTTAGGAAATGGGCAGACCTCGAACAAACACCAGGAATCAATGAAAATATATTTTCTCAATAGCATGAAAATATCATGTCAGGTGGAGAACAACCTCACACTGGTCTAATATACAATTACTACAAGTATTTTCTTGAAGCTTCTGAAAAGAACCACCACATATTTAATCAACAAAATGGTGGAGACATTTTACAACATTAAACTAAGTAACCATTTGAGGAAAATGGATACATAAACTTTACGAGAAAGTTCCTGCTGTAGACTAGCATTGTTCAGACGTAGAGCAATACATCAGTAGACAGTAACTAAATAGTTAACACTTAACTAGGCTGCTAGGTTATGCAGAACCGTCTAAGAAACCGGGATAAAGAAGTCAAACAGCTTTTATTCAAGGATATACGATAGAACCCAGAAATACACTACTAGTCAATTAATTCTAAAAAAATTCAAATTGGAACTTCCAACAATGACAATAAAACTTGTATACGTCAAAATGAATTCACTGAAGCTAACAATTTTCGCAGCCATAAATTCAACTAAAAGCATCATCGATATATAGAGTCATGTTAAAAAGAAAACGTACCTGAGTAGCAAACCATTGCGTTAAAATAGTCCTGTTTCTTAAATGCATCTGCACCACTTAACTTTGCCTCGTCAAACTTTTCCTTGGCTTTCAGCTCCCTCTTCAAAAGTTAAGGATATCACAGTTATTAAGACATAATGCCGTAAAACATAGGTTACAAAAATAGCAGCTATAACATTATAAAAATCGCACTTGTATTTTATTTTACACAATATTGGTATACATGTACAAAACAAATAAATGAACTATGATGCAGCTTTGAAAATATTAGAGTAAACCTGGTTTGCTTCTTTGATGAAAAAGATGTTATTTTCTTAGAAAGAAAAGGTTGTGCGTTGTTTAAACATGCGTCATCTATACCGTCACAGAATGAACAACTAAACTTCTATTCTTGTCGGGGTTATTCCAATTTTAGTGCATTAACCTAAACGACGTTACTGAAATAACAAATGTCCATTCATAAAAAAGAAGAAAGTAGAAAGACTATACCAAGGGTCCACCAGTAATGCAAGTTAGTTATTATACATATTGCACTTGCTTATCCGCAACCCATGGTTTAAATTGGAGAGCCAAACTATTTCTTTGCACTCTATGTGCATTCACAGGAAATTGATTCGTTTAGATTCAGATATGTGAAAAAAGTCCCAAGTTTAGTATGTAAGAAACATGAGGTGGAAACGGTGCAACGTGGGCAGTTGATTCCAAGTCAAATTCAGCATCCATATTTTTCACGAATAGCAAGCTTCCCCTGATATTTAAGGCTTAAGCAACAATAATAGAAGGAAGGCCGCCAATTATTTGGTTATGAACTACAGAAGTAAGTTACATGTTGAATACCTGTTCCTTAGCTTGATCAGACTGTACATGTGCAATTACTCCACCGACGCTCCAGTTGATATATTCCGGAATACGAGAGGTTACAGGGAAAAGAATCTCAACAGCATTATGATAACCATTGAGTGCGGCAATTTCTAATGGTGTGAGTCCATACTGTGATAAAAAAAAAAGTTGAATTTCTTAAGCCTAATTATATGCCAAAGAAAATTTAGGATCTATGATGTCAAGCAGAATATCTAGCAAACCCACCTTTTAAAAATGCAAGATCTATGTTTTAATAAAAGTCGTACATATTTGGAACCATTTTATAAATTCAGAATGCTGGGCCTAGAGAAGCATTAATGAAAAGGGTTGCTTACTTGCATAAAATTCAACATGCGTCTGAGGTAAGGTCACATCGATATTTAGAGGTGTCACCAGAATGTAACCTTAATTAATATTATCATCCTCTGGTCTATAAGTTTACCAATTTTAATCTTAGTTGATCATATGAAGGATAATCAGTCTAACAGTTTCTAACTCCACACTAAAAAACGACTTGAAACTTTTCAAGATGGTGAGGAGATTTTCCTCAAATATCTGTGCATGTTACATCGGTATAGTATAAGCAGCAAAGCATGTCATGCGGATGTATTGAGCTTGCGGTTGAGATAAAATATTGGTCGACAACTACATCGAAATAACGAAGTTAGAGATAAATGAAATATGTAAAAGTCAAATAACATTACAGTATCCGTGATATCTGGATTAGCACCAGCTTGAATTAAATGCTTGATAGTTTGAGTTAGCCCATCTGTTGCCGCAGCTACCAGAGGTGTCTCTCCATATGATCCACCATCCGGGTCAGCACCAGCCTATAAAGATGGCAGAAGGTAGAATGTTTTTCATATTATACAGGCATCAAAAATCACTAAAGTACTCAGCAGGATCATAGTAGACCAACTTGCTAAACTCTAAAGAAGATACTTCATTCAAAACATACTGAACCACTGCCAGAGCTTACTGAAAGAAAATTTTGACCAATCTGAGGAGCAACTTCTGCAGAAAATAAAAATCAACATCTGAAATCTTGGATCTGTTTTTTACTTTGCTTCTTTGGTGACAGGGTCTCTGGGGCCTCCTAAACGTATCTATTTGATCTTGGGTTCTATGTATGCTACCATATGATTACACAGGTGACTGACATCTTAATGATGCATCAAAGGCAACTCCAGCTGAATTTAGTATCCAAGATAGGAGCTTTTGATTTTTCTGTCACATTCAACCATCCCAGATACTGATATATTTGGTGGAAATACTCAGAAAAGTGTGAAAATAACTAAATTGGTGAAACCGAAAATAATAAACCAAATCTAAATGCTGACATTAAAAACACAGGGCAAATATTGACTATCCCTTTGGAAGACCACAATGGCACAATCAACAAAGAGGGAACAGAATTGCAGCTATTCCTAAGAAAACTACCACAGACAGGCCTGTAACAGACTAACAGGGTGATTCTTTTGGTACCTCAAGTAAAGGCTCGACGCATGGTAAAGATCCAGATACAATAGATCCCGCCAGTGTTGTAAATGCACGACCAGAAGACAAATTAGGCTGCATAGACAAAAGAGCTAGATTATTTAACTACGTATAGTTGGAAAAGAAATAATAATAACAAAAAAGGTTAAATAAATATATACATTAAAGAGAGAAATTCTTAGTAGTTGTGTTGTAGCTATCCATGGTTGACTAACCAAATCAAGCACCAATGTGTATTCTGCCTTAACTACAATTCCAAGTTATTGCACTCAAGTGAAAGGATAATTAGACCCCTCACTAGAGTATGATATTGAACGGAACTCCTTTATCCACTACTCACTAAATCATAACAGTTCTAGAGATAAAACAGACAAAACGTAATGTCAAACCCTGTGTATAAGTGGTAGATCAACCAATCAACTATATTAACAGATATCAGAAACAGACATAGGGTTCTACATGTAGATAATTCACAACTGCACATGTATTCATAAACAACACGTAAATCCAACTCATATTTGCATTTTGCTCCAACAAAATCTGCAATGCCTCGAGTTGGTCGTGATTAGCAGCCATATCTAGGGGTGTGCCATTTTCACTTAAAGCATTTACATTAACACCTCTTGAAAGTAGTCTGGTTAGTATCTCCGTGTATCCTGTATTTGACCTCCGATTAAATTTTATGCCCATAAAAGATAAAGATGCAGCACAGATTTAAAACAAAGTTATGTACCATGAGAAAAATTTCGAAAATAATGCACAAAAAATTGATTAACTTCAATTGTTAGGAATGTGGTATACCTTTTTCAGCAGCGCAATGCAAAGGACTATAACCTTTTGTGTTGGATGTCTCAGGATCAGCACCTTTTCCGAGTAGATATTCAACAATCAACAGTGTTGATATTCCCATCCATTGTTGCATGTAACAATGGAGAATCACCTGTTCAACCAATACAATTAGTTTTAAGACACAAATCTCTAGTCTTAACCTAAGCCCTAAATAATTATTCAATTATACCTTTTTTATCTTTCATATTGACATCAAGTCCCAATTCCTCAATCAAGTACTTGAGAACATTTAGCTTTCCTTCTACGGCAGCAAAGTGAATAACTCCTACTCCATTGTCATCCTTAACATTCATCGCGGTGTTTGCTAATCCTCTTCCATCATCATATTTTGCAAGTAATTCTGATTTAAACAAAAACAGAAAAAAAAATCAAAAAATTATGAAAAATTAGACAGTAAAAATTAGAAGGTGTTCTTGTTTTCTTTTCAAAATTACTTACTCTTGAGTCGCTTAAGTTCCCCGTTGGTAGCCGCGCTGATAACAGCGGCACGTCTTGATGATTCCATAACTGCAAGTGAAAAAGAAACGATTGATGGAGAAGAAGATCGAAGCTAATTGTTTTTTGGGTTTTACTATTGGAAAGAAGAATATATACCACTACAATGATCCATTTTGATTCCGTCTCAGAAAATTTGACTGATCAGTTGTCGAAAATTCTAAAAGAGTAGCGAGGGTTTTTGGTTTTGGAACAGAATGGACTGGAGTGGAGGGGGTCATCCAATTTAAGCTTTTTATTCCATCTACTAGGAATATCATTCTGGGTCCATTACTGACCCGACACGTGATTTTTTTTCCCTTGTAAATTCTCCCCAGACCCCAATTAGGTCGAGGTTTATAGCTTAGTGGTTTACCATCAAACTCTAAGGAGAAAATCATGCTCCAATCCCCACGTAAAGATTTATATTAGAATCGTTGTATAAGTTGGGTTTGGTGGATTGAGTTTGAGACTAGAATATTTGTATAGTTGGGTTTGGCGGATTTGATCTAGTAGTGGGACCAGTCCGATTGGTTGGGTTTGGGTAGAGGTCTAAACCCGGTTTTCATGAAATTACTAACCACAATTGACTTCTGGAATAACCTTTGTAATCTTCTTTGTTCTTAATTTAGTTGTGTGAATGGGACCTTCTCTGGATAAATGATCATTGAAGTTTATAAACATATTATCAGTCTTCTCTCGACCTTAATAAAGAGCCAGAGGATGAAGATAATTAAGGTCTTTAATAAGTCAATTTAGCTCGTAATGTGGGAAGTTTATAAAAAAAATCATAATTAGGAGACACCACCACAAATTGGGGGATACTAAAAAAACACATCAATACATTATGAAGTAAAATAAAGAAAAAATAAATATTATTAAGTAATTTGAAAAACTCTTTATCCAGAAAAAAATGATAACGAGATCACCCTTTGGTATCCCCAACCACGTTAAGATTAAACTTTAGATTTTATCTTTTAACGATATAGTTATAGAAAGTGTAGTAGTAGAAGAAGAAAGATTTTGGGAAATTTGAGTGAGGAATTTGATTTTTGGGGAATCCACATTTCACCAAGAAGAAGATGGCTACGTTGATTTCAATGACTCTCAATTTGATGTTGCAACCTTTTCTAGAGAATCAAACTTTCATCCAAGAAAACCTCCCAAATCGGACCCTAAATCAAACCCTAAGTCATCCATTGATTTATGTGTGTTTGATACATGAAATTACAGACCACGGTTGGCATTTTTTTTTTATGATGAAGGCGATGCCGGCTCTAAAATCGGTATTGCCTTCATCATAAAACAATAACGTCATTTGATATTCCCCTAATATCCAGGAAAAATCGGTATTGTCAAACAAAGAGACAACATTAGTAAGTTCACATTTGGCATTGAAAAATGTCTCTCGAAAATGCCGACTGTGGTCATCTTGGGAGCAAAAATTTGAGACAGTGAAATAATGGCGGATGCGACCTTGAAGTTTATACACCGAAAACAAAAGAAAAAAACAAGTTGAGTTACTTGTCTTTCTGTGTGATGTGTGTCACTGTGTTATTGATACGCGTGTGAGATACCAAGTACTATACTATTTTCTAAAAAACTATAAATCATTTTCATTATCTTTATAATTGAATTATTACTATCTGGATTTCCTGTATTGGATATATATATATATTTGCTATGATTGAGTTAACTTCCTATTCCAATCATTTTCATCAGCAGAGAAGATGAAATGATCATCGATTAATTTTTGTTCCGAGTTCTTTTGGAATCATCAACTAATTGACGACGAAATGAAGAAGTTAGAAGCAGAGAAGAAGAGGAGCAGTCGGTTTTGAGGGAACGGTGGATACCAACATAAAATAATTTAGGTGTTTTTAGTTTTTATTAGGGTAAAAGGAAGTATTGACATTTCATCTAAAACAAAATACCACGTAACCAAAGTCCAACCCAATATAACCTTGGGGGACACCACCACAAATTAGGGGATACTCAAAAACAAAAAAAATAATATTATGAAGTAATTTGAAAAACCCTTTATCCAATTTTTTATTATTACTAATGATTGAATCACCCTTAAGTATCCCCAGGAGTATTAATTTTAAGTTCTATATTTTGATTATATCTTTTAGTGTTAGTTATAGAATATAGAGAGTAGAAGAAGAAGGAGGATTTTAGGAGGTTTCAGTGATATGAAAGATACTAGTGAGGAATTTGATATTGAGGAGTCCTCATCTCAACAAAAAGAAGGTGGTTACATTGATTTTAATGACTCCAAATTTGATGTTGCAACCTCAAACTTTCATCCATGAAAAAAACCCAAATCGGACCCTAAATTAACCCCTAAGTCATCCATTAATAATTTATATGTATTTGATCCGTGAAATCACAGTCGACAGTCAGTGTTTTTCTTATGATGAAGGCAATAACGACTCTAAAATAGGTATTTCATTCATCATAAAACAATGCCTAATATTCCCTCAATATCCAGGTACAGTCGATATTGTCAAACAAAGAGTCAGCAATGGTAAGTTCACAGTAGGCTTTGAAAAATGTTTCTCGACAATGCTGACTGTGGTCATTTTGGGTGCAGAAATTTGAGACAACGAAATAATGACGGATGCGAGCTTGAAATTTATACACTGAAAACAAAAGAAAAGAATATGTTGAGCTACTTGTCTTTCTGCATGATGTGTGTCACTGTGTTATTGACCCACGTGTGAGATACCACATACTATAGCATTTATTTTTTTTGAAAAGATTTGTTCTAATCATTTTCATTAGCTTTACAATTGAAATATTACTATTTGGATTTGCTGTATTGAAGTTAACTTTTTCTTTCTTGCTACGATTGAGTTAACTTCCTATTCTAATAATTTTCATTAGAAAAGAAGATGAAATGATCATGGATTAATTTCTGCTTCAATTTTTTTTTTGGAATCATTGATTAATTGACGATGAAATGAAGAAGTCATGTAAGAAGTGAAAAACAGGAGCAATCGGTTTTAGAGGAATGGGGATATCAACTTAAAATGATTTAGGTGTTTTTAGTTTTTATTAGGGTAAAAGGCAGTATTGACATTTCATTTCCAAAAACAAAAAAACTTAGCGAAAATACAACCTCATATGACTTTGAGTATCTCCCAATTTGTGAGCGTATTTCCAATTATGCCTTCTAAATCTAACCCGCGCCCTTCTTTAAAGGATATGAATCAAAAAAACACAATTCGTATACGTTTTGTATCTGAAAATTCTAATGTTGGTTTTGCATTGATTATTCCTAATTGGACAAGGAAATTCCTGGAAGCAATGGCCTTCTCAGCAAGATCCAGAGATGTAAATCAAGCTGGGTCTATTGTACTTTTAAGATTTCTCAAGATTAAGGAAATGAAGTACACAAAAGTTATTATGGAAGGAGGTCAGTAGTTGATCGTTGTAATAGTGATGTTGAGGGTTTCAAATGGCAAGATCAAAATATCCTTCTAGAATTCCAAGAAATCATCAAGAGCCTTGAGTCGTGTAATGTTACTTTTCCAAAAAGGTCTTGTAATCTTGCAGCTGAGAAGCTGCAGTATTTGCTAGAACAAGTATTAGGTACCAAATTTGGCGGAATGACCCACGTAATATCATTAGTCGGGTTCTGTTTAAGAATAATTCCAATTCAGTTGTCTAATTTCATATTTTAGAATATGTATTGTCTTTATTCTTGAGTTTATGAGCGTCAGTTGTTATTTGTTGAAGTATTGTACTTTGCTCTCTTTATGAATAAAATCCTATTCTTTGCTAAAAAAAAGTATACATTTTTAGTAATACACTCCAAGCAAATTGGTATTCCCTGTTAGTAGCCTTTTCACCGCCCAATTTCTTGCACCACACCTCATTCAACACATTAAACAACAGCCATTAAAAAATAATTGAATTTCATCCGTTTAATTTCTCATTTTAACAGCACAACAAACCGATTTTCATCTTAGTCAAAATTCTTCTCTTTTATCTCCGAGATCAGACGAACTGAAATCTAAGGTTAGGTTTCGGGATTTAGTCGACTGAAAATCCAAATTGGAGACTAGAATAAAGGAGAAAGAAAGTGGGAGCTGAAACGCAAAGCGAGGTGAGGAATTGCAACCCTAAATCCCCAAATTCTACTGACAGATAGAAGAGAAGATGAATAATCAAAATCAGTTGAAATGAGACATGATGATGATGATGTTGCACCCCCAGATTTCCTTGCTTCTCTTATGGATTATACCCCTAGTGTTAACTGTAATCCTTTCGTTTTCTCTCTTTAAGTTTCCACTAATCTAAGTCCAAAAAAATTTAACTCAAACTTTTTAAAAAATTTTATGTTTTTTTTTGCAGTCAAGTGAACCATCAATTCCTTTTTCTTCTTATTCAAGTCCATTACCACCAAATATATCATCAGCCATCAGGTAGTCCACTGAACCAACAAGACAATTAGAGAACTGCTAAAACCAAAGTACCAAACCCAGATTTTTTGGGTCATTTGTTGCCAGTATTGAATAAACTCCAAAGGCACATGAGATCCTTAAATTACATACGTAACCACTTAGTATAGAACAAGATATTTTGTTAACTCAAATTATATTTTAGTTAGTTTTTTTTTTTTTTTGCAGGATGAATCCATACGAACATAGATGAATACATCCCCAAGTAGGAAAAAACGTGATGACTAAAGAATGACAAGCTACAGAAACAGAAAGGAGTCCGTAGACATCGTCAAAAAAACATGACATTTTAGGCGAGATTTCTAGAAAAGGAAAGACAAAATGAATCAAAACAGGCAAGGCAGCAAAATGTTGGAAACAAAGATCTTCCTTGATCATCAATAAGCATTACCGAGGGTCAACCTCTTCGTTCGATTTGTGTTGTATGGATTTTTTATTTGTCTAACATGTAGGTTTTGTTTAGATAAAACAAATTAAACATCATAAATTTTAATTTCCCCCCATGATGTATGGAAATTAGTATGGTCGGTTTTGTTTAGATAAAATAAATTAAACATCACGACTTTTAATTTTTCTGGTATGGTGTATGAAAATTAGTGCATTTGGGTAAAAAATATCATTGAACCCCATAAAAATAAGAACGTATAGAGTTTCACTTGGAAAAGTAACTGCTAGTTTTAATACATTTGGGAAAAAAACACATGTAAATAATATGATAAACAAATATTTATCTGGAAATATTCATAGCATTCATAAGATTTCTACGTACTTTTTTTGTTATGTATGTAGAAGTTAAGACATGTTTGGTACAATTTTTAATAACAACTTTCGAAAATCATTTTATACTGTTTTTAAAAACATAACATTTTTTTCTTGTTTTCATTTTCCATTAGATATGAAACCACGAAAGTCTTAGTTTTACATTAATATTTAAATTTAAGAAGCAAACTTACTGGTGTGAAAATGGGGTTGCACACAAAACTTGCAAGTATACAAGGCCAAGTTTTATAGTATAGGGATGAGTAGGGGTTTGTCCACAGGGAGTGGGATCATACAAGAAGTTTTCCTAAGCTAGTAATGGAGACAAGGCACTATGGCAGTGAGCAGTGATGGATGAAGGCAGTGGATAGCACTAAAACAGTTAGCAAGCAAAGCAATTAACACAAGATGGCAGCACAACAAAGATTAAATGGCAGAGGATATAAAATAACAATAGCAGGGAACCAAGGCTGTAAGCCAAGGGCAGGGGGAGTTTGTGCACTGATTTCAGTGCACAACAACTTCAAAATGCAAGAAAAACAGGCAAAACAGGCAAGGAGATAAACTGAACAAGGAGCAAAATAGAACTGAATTTAAGTGACTGCAAAGGATTTGTGGCTAAGCTAAGGCTTAGGATCCACCTTGTGTCCTAATCAAACAGCATATTTCTAGGTTGAGTTGAAAATCCTATGCATACATCTAGAATGGGAGGAAAACTAATTTGCTCCCTAGTTTGCCCCTAGCATTGACTGTCTTTTGACAGAACAATCAATCACAGGCACTATGAGCATTAATCTCTTCCCAATGCTCAAGCAAAACAGGGCAAGGAGTTAACTATCCTAGCAACTTATCATTTTACAGTGCACAAGGCTTCACTGAGCCTCAGCCTAATGCAGTTTAGCTCATGCTAAACATGTTACACACACAAGCATTCATCAAACAAGCTAAATTAAGATACAACATGCACACAGGTTACACACAATCAACTGTTGCTAAAATGGAAATTGGAAAATGAAAATTGATTGGAAATATTGTTCACTGGCTAGCCCAGAGATGATTTCTACAACACCCATAACATCAATTTATAGTTTACAGAACCCTAAATTTCTACAAACCCTAAATTGGAAAATCCCCAAATCAGCAGGATTAGGGTTTCGAGAAATAATAAAATTAACTCACCCTCTGATGCAAATAGGCTCGACCCATGCTTGTACTTCTCCTCCTCTGCTAATCCTCTACTCGAACGCTGCTACAATTTCCATCTTCTCTCCACTGTGAAACCCTAGCTATGTTTGTCTTCTTGGTAGCATCAAAAATTAATGCTAAGAACAAGACAGACACGACTAGGGAAGAGGTAGGTGATGGTGGTGGTGTCCTTGTGGTCGTGGTGGAGATGGAGACGGCGGAGCAGACATGGCAGTGTCTGCCATGGTCGGGGGAAGAGGAGAAATTTGGGGGAAGTGAGTTTTGGGGAAGAAGAAGGTGGGTGTTTGTTTTGGGTAGATGGGTTTGATGGCTAAGGTGTTGAGAGGAATCATCTGAAGTTGATGCGCAACGAGGAGATCCGTCGGATGTGAAGATGGTAGGTGGATCCGACGACGATACGGAGGTAAGCGTGGAGCGACCGTCGAATGAAGGGATGTAGCAAAACGGACGACCCAAGATGGAGATGGGCGTTGCGATGTAAAGCGGGGGCTTCGGAGTTTGATGTGCGATGATGGAGCGACCGTAGGATGCTGAGATGCTTCGATCTGACGGCTGAAATCCGAGACGGGCTTGGATAGTGGAAATGTGTTTGAGTAAGGGTTTTGGGCCTTGGGTATGCCAAGCCCATATCTTCTTTAAGGACAATTCTTCTTCTTCAAGACCACTTCTCGTTGATCCGGCTCTTGCAAACATCATTCTTCGCTTCCTCCTAGCGAGAGTCTTTGCCGTTCCTTTGCTCTTTTCGCTCCGTGAGATAACCATGCTTTATTTAGTACCTAAAAAAGCATAATTAAGTAAGAAAAATATTTATTCTTGAAAATACAGAATATGGGATAAAATGTAGAATTAATGCACAAAAGATGAGTTAAATGCCAAGAAAAATATATAGAAATATGCACTTTTTAGCACTCATCACTTACCTTAGTTTACCACCACCACATTGAGATAATACTGGGTTGCATGAATTATCAGCTAAAGAATGCCCAATCACCCTAAATGATTAAGATGTCACTGTCTCTAATACCATAGTTTGGTTATCATCAATAGTACGGGTCCAGACTAATTCGAGTTCAAGGCAATCATTGGAACGATTTGCAGGCATCATGTTTCTATGATACATTAATTAGCCAAAAGTAAAAAATCATAATAAATATAATCTAAGAATTATTTTAAAGTCAAATAAACATAATCATTAGGGTGATGCAAGGATTGTCATTTTATGGCTTTTGCATGTCAGAAAGTTATCTTGAGAATGGATTGAAAGTCAAGTTCCATTAGGTGAGATTATGGTCTGAAAGAAGTTGCTTACAGAATATTTATCTCAGAAAATATCTCCATCATGAATCAAGCACAGTTTCTAACATTTATCTTCATAAAATATGTTCATCATGATACTAATGTTTGGTTATGTTTTTAAATTATAAGTTAGGAAAGAGAACTACAAAAGTTACCTTTATAATTGAACTTCTTAATAAAACAATCACTTTATTTGTTTCTGTACTGATATAAAATCAGTGATACCCCCAACTATCTTCTAAAACCCATAAAATTTAATTTACAGTGAAGTTGTACCTTAACCTCTACTTCGACCTCCTCAATTTTAGTTGGTGAAAGTTCTTTGACGCTTCTACAGGTCCAAAAAGTTAGGGTTTCTTTTAGCAGGGACATCATAATGAATAAAAGGAGAAAGAATAGAAGATGAGTGAGAGAGAAGGCAGAGGTATGGGAGAAATATTTAATAATTATACAATATCAGTGTCATGTTTGTATTCAATAACGATTACTGATGATCATGCTTCAAAAAGTTTTTTTTTTTTTACTAAATATCAATTTATCGGATACACGAGGTTAGAGTGGATAATTGAATACTAATGCGGACCGAGAGCCCGCGACAATAGTATAACAGCCTAGCCATCCTCCACCTGAGCATAAGTAGATATGGTTGGGTTGAGTTATCTGGCTGAGGCATAATCCTGACCATCCTCCTTGAAGAATCAATTCAGAAAATCTCGATCGTCCTTGTTCCCTGGACGCATGGACACCAGTTCTTATTATAATATAGATTTGAATCCAGACCAACAGAGATGAATACATCCCAAAGTCGTACTGCGACTCGAAGAAACATGATGGTTGAAGAACCGAAAAAGAAATGATTCGTGTTAGCTAAATCTCCAAAAATGGTTGATTCGAAGAAACACAACGTTGTCATGTATAGTATTGTAGAAAAAAAAATACTAGAACAAAAACAATACCAGTACCGTGTGCTGGTAATCTCACCAAATCGAGATTCCATATTGTGCAACATGAGCTTCCTGATCTAGTATCGAAGAGAAAAGTCTAGCCTTGCAAAACCTATCAAGACTAGAATAAAATGAGGACTTTCTTCCATATGCTCTGGTGACTTTTGCGCAACCAAGCCAACTCATATTTATCTTCCATGCGCCACTAAGGCCCAGTCTTGACTGTTGCAGTCTTATTGCCGGTGAAAGATTGAATTCGGTCTTTTTTCGGGTCTTGGCAAAATTTCAATGTCTTCCTTGTGCGTGAGAAGTTGAAGGTAATTATGGGGTTAAATATAGTGAAGCGTGTGCTAGTCAGTGAGGTCATTATGCCTGCCTCTATCAACTTGAAGGTTTTGAATATAATTAAGCGGTATGTTTCTGTTATACTGTTAGTCGACGGTGAGTGATTCTTAACATCACCTGGTTTGTTTTGAACCCCTGTTTTCCCTCTTCTGTGTCTCAGATTCTCGTCTTATTATTAATTCACTCTTCTTTCTTAGAAGAAAATATTTTCCTCCATCTTCTTGGTCCTAATATAAAATTTGTAACTCTACTGTCTTCACTTCTTTGATTGAAAGACAAGTTCTTGATTTTTCTTCTCCGGATTATAGTGTAGGATAATTGATTCATTAACATTTATCGTTTTCACTTACTCAGGTGTCTCATCTTATCCTATGTTCTTAATCTAGGGTTTTAATTCATTAGTATTTTTGTTTCTTGGATGACCTTGATCACGTTCTAAGGGAATAAGTTTTTTTGTATGCGATTTTGTTTAATTATTAATTTTACTAGTTTTTTTAACTCATTATGATCTATTCTTAGTAGGTTCTTAAAACTTTGAGAAGTCTAGTATGTAGTTTTAGAAATGATTAACATACACAAATCTGGAGGATTCATGTGAAATAGTGAATTTTACATGATTCTTGATTTTTTTTAGTGAATTTATCTTACTTAATTGTCATGATTGGTATTATTGATAGTAAGATCTAAGTTTTTTTCATTAATGTTAACATAATTTTCTTTTGGAGTGAATGATAATCTGGTCTGACTTTTTTATCTGCAGAAATAAAGAAATGGATAGTGAAATAGTTGTTGATCCTTCTCAAGAGAACAAGAACAAGGAAGTTGAAGAAACAAGTGATAATGCGTCTCAAGAGACCAAGAACCAGGGAGTAGAAGAAACAAGTGCTAATTTGTTTGAAGATAAAGTGGAAAATCATGATACCTGTTGTAATTCTTGCCCACATAAAACTAGTAATTATTTTGTAGTATTTTTCTTTTGAAAAATGTTTCTTGGTCAAAAAAAAACATGGTTGATTGGTTGATTGTGGTTGAATTTTGTATCAGATCTTGTTTTAGGAAATTTGCATTACTGATGATTAATGAGTTATTGTTTGATTCCAAAATCTTGTTATTTCTTGAAATAAACTAAAGAAAAAAGCAAGATTTTGTATGAGTAGATGGTTATGTAGGGTATGAAAAACACAATGTATTTCTATATTGTGAATTGGATTATGATCTGATGTTAAAAGTACATGACATTGACTGATTGGGTTTCAATATTGCAGTAAAATTTCAAAGATAATTTCTTACAAAATGGGTATAGATTGGACAACTTTTCCTTGTGGTCATACTAATACATTAAATTGCCTCACGGTTTCTTTTAAGAGGAACAAATATTGTGTTCCCTTCACACAAATGCTTAATTTGAGTTTTGTTCATGCAGTGTTAATCTTGCTGACTGCTCCTCATCCTCAGCACAACAATCAGATGGACTAAGACGTTACGAATCTAGGTTACCTGGCTGGATCTGGATTTTCAAGCCTACTGATTTGGAGATCGTAACCCATTTTTTACCTACGAAAGTCTCAAATCCACTCATGTAGTGCAGTCCCATAATTGAATTAGATCTCTATCATGAGGATCCACTAGAAATTTTTGGTATGTAAAACACAAATTGAGCTACTTCATCTCTATATTTACTATTATGCATCTCACATATTCTTATATTAATGGTATGTATTACAGAGAAGTACAAGGAACAAACTGTAGAGGGAGAATTGTATTTTTTTCACTCAGAGACGAAGGAAATACCCAAATGGGGACAGACCAGCACGTGTTGTCCTTGATGGTAAGGGGATAAGGAGAATAAGTGGGGATGCTACTGAGATCTGTAAATCTGCAGGTGAAAAGATCGGTGCTCGTCAGTTATTATAATGTTACAGTACATAGTATCGAAAAAACCCGAAGCCTCACAAAGCGTAAAAAACTTAAAGAATCAGAAGAACACAAGACTAATATCAGAATGAATGAGTATGTGTTAGAAACTATAATGAACAAGAAATACAAAGACTTAGCTAAGGATGGCCCTGGTGGTAGTAAGAAGCTGGTAAGTATTTGCTTCATATTGACCATGACCTTTGTAGTAAAGTACTTACACCATGACCTATGTACTTTATTTTATCTTTATTCTTATTTGTTAGTTTATTTTCTCTTGTCAAAAGAAAAAAAAGGAAAAAAACAAAAACAAAAAAACTAGGGACAGACTAATCACTATGCTAGGTCCCTTGTTAAGGAAAAAAACAACAAGAGAAAATATCATTAGGTTCATTACTAGTTTCATAATTTTAGTTTTTCTTTTGTATTATTTCAATTATGTATTTATTTTATTTTTCTTGTTTAAAAAAAAAAGAATGAAAGGAAAAAAAATCAAAAAAAAAGTAGAAGTAAAATAAAAAAAATGACAAGAAAAATTCATTGCATCATATTTTGGTTTGTCTAGTTCATTTTTAGTTTTCTATTATTTCAACAAAGCCAATGGAAGAAAAAATATCCATAATGAAGTTTCAAGCAACAAGGATTTGAAGAAAAAGAGTTACACTGTTAAGATTTTACAAAGTTCAAGATTTCATCATTAACAGTTGAAGACCGAAGACCGGAGAAGAAGATTGAAGACCGAAGACGTTTCTATGGACGTTGTGAAAGTGGTGCTAACTTCACGTTGAACGGATAACAAGGTAATAAGTAAGCATATCCCCATCCCTGTTAAGTGGTTGATTTACTTTCTTAGAGATCGTCTTGAAAAAAAGTGTTTTCAAAATGATAAAAAATGTGGGTTTTCAAAATATAATTCAGAGGGATTTTCCTTCCTATCATTCAACGTGTCGCAGGATTCCTCTCTTCATTCCTACCTGGATACATGTGTGACCCATAAAAAAGCTTTTTATCATAAAACCTTTTCTAGTGAGGCAGAGTCGAGACTTTCAATCACTGTCGAACATGAATTCTTTCAATAAGGGATGGTTATTTCTCTCTCAACTTTTGAGCATGAGATTATGTTCTTTGATATATCTAACTTTTTATGACTAGTGTGCAGAATCTTTATGTCTTCTTAGCGCATTAAATGCTATCTTTTCAGAGAACTTGTAAGTTGGAAAAGTAGCTAGGTTTTGTGGGTATATCTCTTGTAAACCCTCACGAGATTATAACTCATCCACTAGGGACACCTACGAGTTCAAATGCTTGTTATACATGCTAAGTGTAACCGTAACCTCAATAAAAGGGAGTTGTTGTATGTTTTAGAATTATAGTTTGATTTGCTCGAGGACTAACAAAGTCTAAGTGTGGAGGAATTTGATAGGTGTCTATAACACCTTGATATTTATCTATTGTTTATGATTTCTTTGCGAATTTTCTTGTAAATTATGTATCTTATGTTTGCTTTTGAGTTTTATAGGTGCAATGGAGTCATTTAGAGAAAAAGAAAAAGAATTCATTCATTTGGAGCAGAAAGGGGTGAAAGCGTCATTTCATCGCAAGTGTTATTGGGTACACAATAGAGGAATAGGGGCATCCATCAGGTGGTTCGTATCCATCAGTGGGTGTCTGCGTCTATTTCCATTCCTACACATCCTTAAAAGTCAGAGACTCGGAGAAGTTTTATCTTCTCTCTTATCATTTGTTTTACCTCATATTGAGAAACGAGAGACGGTTGTTGCCTGAGATCGAGAACATGATGCTGAATCGAGATGAGAAGTGAGTGATAACTTCAACTGAAGATTAAGATTTTCGGTGTTGCTTCTGCATGAGAGAAATCTAGGGTTTGTGTTTGAATCAGAAAGGAGAATATCCTTTGGTTCATCTTGGCAATGTGACTCAAGGCAAGTAGATTATTTGCAGATATCCAATACAACCAGTGTTGTAAAGAATGGTCCATTTTTTTAATACTAAATGGTATTCAAAATTCATAACAAATATCAAAAGACAAATTGCCAATGAAATTATTTGTTAGCTCCCAAAAAATTGAAAACTGCATTGTGCAACCAGTAAACTTTCTATCAGTAGAACAAAAATGTTACACAAATTTGACCATAAAAGGAGTAACGTTAAGTTATTGAAATATAAAAAAAACATAATTAATTATATATTCCCCAACCTGATCAAGTGCCACGCACATACAATGCTATTTAAAGCAGCAACAACAAATATATGCCCCTGCATAGCGTATACTAGCTCTACTTCGAAAATGATATACAGGCAAGTTCGTATGGTGGTGGTACATTTGCACCAGGAAGAACGCTTTAGGTTGCGCTAGCTCTCTCTTTGCCAAACTGCACAAATCTCATAGCTAAAGCACAACTGATATTATAACTTCTAACTAGCAACACGAACTAGCCAAGAAGAATGGCCTTAGAGGGTAATTAGACAGAGCCCGCGAGATGATGTTTCCAACTGTTGCCTGTGGGTAGACTAACTTCAAGCTCGGCATTGGCAAGACAAGATTTCCTATTTCCTTTTGGAGAAATGAATGGATAAGAATGATCAATATTACACACTCAAACACAAGAGAGAATCAGGCCTTTTATATAAGGCTGAGATCGTTTACAGGATAGGTTGTCAAAGAGAGACAATTAGACTTGACTCCCAGGTAAGCAAGAAAAGTGAGGAACTGTACGGATATAACCTATAATACCCGTCTCAGGTGAACTACACTAAAGTCACACAGTGAAAGATTAATACAGACATAAAGAGAGTAACACATTCATATTATCCCCCCCTCAAGCTGTGGCAGTGGAAGAACGTGAAGCTTGTGACGTAGAAATGAAAATTTCTCTGCAGAGAGGACTTTAGTAAAGACATCAGCCACCAACTGAGTAGCCGAGACATAGTTAAGACGAATAGCTTTGGACTGAACTAACTCTCTGATGAAGTGAAAATCAATGGCAACATGCTTCATACGACTATGCAGAGTTGGATTCGAAGCTACATAAATGGTTCTTTTGTTGTCACAACCAAGAGTGGGTGAGGAAGAGAGAAAGACATTAAAGTATTTGAGTAGCTGACAGACCCAGAGAACCTCAGCAGCTGTATGAGCTAAAGAACGATATTCTGCTTCTGTGGAACTGCGAGCAACGATAGGTTGCTTCTTAGAAGACCAAGAAATAGGAGAACCACCAAAAAACACAGTGAAGACACTGGTAGATCGTCTATCATCAGGATTTCATGCCCAGTCAGAGTCTGAGTATGATGACAAAACTAGCAGACCTTGTTTAAGCACAATCCCAAAATCTAGAGTGACTTTGAGGTATCTCAGTATTATCTTTGCGGCTACAAGGTGCACTGTAGTAGGTTGGCTCATATGTTGACAGACTTGATTCACAATATAACAAGTTTATGGCCTAGTCCAAGTCACATATTGAAGAGCACCAACAAGAGATCTGTAATCTGAGGCATCAAGAGATCACCATCATGTTTGTTTATCTTAGTGTCAGCAATGTCTGGAGAAGAACAAGGCTTAGCATCCAGCATATTTGTTCTTTTTAAGAGATCATACTTAGTTTGAGATAGATGCATTGCAGTTGCACTTCTTTTAATTTCCAAGCCCAAGAAGTAGTGAATATCCCCTAAGTCCTTAACTGGAAAAGATGCATAAAGTTGAGATATAACCTGATTATAAGCAGCAACTGAGGAGCCAGTGATGAGGATATCATCAATAGATAAGAATTATGATTATAACTGACCCATGCTTGAAAGTGAATAGAGAAGTATCAGCTTGTGAAGCCTCAAAACCAAGAGAAATAAGGCACTCCATGAGCTTTTCATACCATGCTCTTGGAGCCTGTTTAAGACCATAAATGGACTTATGAAGTCTGCATATATAATCTGGTTTGTCAGGATCTTCAAAACCTGGAGGCTGAGTCATATAAACAACCTCTTTGGGATCCCCATGAAGAAAAGCATTGCTAATGTCAAGTTGTTTAACAAGCCAGTTGTTATGAACATCAAGGGCTAAAGCAAGTCTAATAGTGGTTGGTTTAGCAACTGGACTAAAGGTTTCTTCATAGTCTACACCTTCTTGCTAATGATAGCCTTTTGCAACAAGTATGGACTTTAATCTATCAACGGTACCATCAGGATTATGTTTAATTTTGAACACCCATTTGCATCCAACTAAGTTTTGTGAAGGATGAGGAGGTTCAAGAGTCCAAGTGCCATCATTTTGAAGAGTTGTACATTCAATGACTAGAGATTTGAGCCATTTAGGATGTCTTTTTGTCAGAACAACATTTTTTGGAACAAAATCTTCTGATGAAGCAAGTAAAAAAGTAGGTATTGGATATTTAGATGAAAATAAATCCTTAGGTGGTTTTGGTTTAAAAATACCTCTTTTTCCCCTTGTAGTCATTGAATGAGTATTAATGGATCTCTAGACAATGATGGTGTAGTTGATGAAGAGGAAGTATCAATAGTGGAAAGATTATTTGGTACTGTGAGAGAAGTAATAGGAGGAACATCATTAGTAGAAGAGTATTCTTGAACTGGGCTAGTAACTGGTGAATATACATCATGAGAAGTACTTGTAGGTGAGACAATCTCTGGAGATGAAGTATTACTTGGAGCAGTAACTGTTTAAGTTGCAGAAGTGTTATTTGAGCTATTTGTGAAATCCTGTGAATGCAACTGAGAGCTTTGAGAAGTAATATTTGATACGTTTGAGATTTGTTGAGTGAAAGCAGGAAAATATGTTTTATTGAAGGTGACATGTCTTGAGATGAACACTCTGCCAGAACAAGGTTCAAGACATCTATAACCTTTCTGAGATAAAGAGTATCCAATGAAAATACATAGTTTACTTCTAGGCTCCAATTTGGAGTGTGTATAAGGCTTAAGCCATGGATATCATGCACACCCAAAATCTCTCAAAGAAGAATAGTTTGGATTTGTCCCATAAAGCTTCTCATATGGAGATTTGGAAGATATTGAAGCAGTTGGCAGTCTGTTGATTAAGTAATTAGTTGTTTGTAGAGCATCTACCCAGTAACAATCTTGTAAATTTGACTGAATAAGCAAATTTCTACAGATACCAAGTAAATGCTTGTGTTTACTTTCAGCAACTTCATTCTGCTCAGGAGTATATGCACAACAACAATGGTGTTCAACACCATGAAGAGTTAGATATTTTTTAAGTTCATTGTTGATGAATTCTCCCCCTCCATCAGTCCTAATAACTTTGATCTTCAAATCAAAATAGTTCTCAGCTTGTAATTTAAAGTTATTGAAGATAGTTATGAAATCTGACTTTCTTATTAATGGAAATACCCAATAATACTTGTTGTAATCATCTATGATGTTACAATAGTAAGTAAATATATTACAAGAAATAGCAAGACAAGGTCCCCAAAGATCCATGTGCAATAATTGAAATAGTTGTGTGGATTCTAAACTAGAAATGGAAAGGGGAGCTTATGAGCTCTTCCTAACTGACAGTCTTTAGAAACAAAAAACTTAAAGATAGACATAGAACTAATGGGAAATAGATGACTAATTCTCTGCATTGACTGAAAAGATGGATGTCCAAGCCTTTGGTGAAGGAGATGTGGTGAAACTTGAACTGCAGATAGGGTCGTAAATAGATGAGGTGAGTCCACCGAAGTTGGAGATGAATTTGTTGTGGATGCTAGGTGAATATGCTATAATCCATTACTACTTTGCCCTTGGAAAATATTCCTCCCACATTTGAGATCCTTCACAAAGAAGTTGTCACCCTCAAATGTTATACTGTAGTTATTAGCTTTTGTAAACTTGTGAACTGACAGTAATGTATGAGATGCTGACGGAACATGAAATATAGTAGGTAGTTGAACATAATTAGAGTGTAGAAATTTGGTAGAATTACTTATTTCAGAGATTGGCATACCTTCACCATTAACAGTGGTGATTTGTTCACTTCCACTATAAAAATGAAAATCCTGTAAATCTAATGCATCTGAAGTAATATGAGCAGTGGCACCTGAGTCACAATACCATGGATTGTCTCCAAGAACATCAGCTGAAGCCATCATAACATGAATATTTAGTGGAATTGTCCGTCCTTGATAAGCAAAGTTCATGCACTGATCGCATTCAATAGCAGAATGACCAAACTTGAAGCAGATTTGACAAGTAGGTCTATGAGGTCTCACACCAGATGTAGAAGAACTCGAAGTAGTTGGTAATGGAGATGGATTTGGTGGTGGAGTAAAAGGATTTGTGGCATAGTTTCTCATAGAAAAGTGAGATGCTGAAGGTGTAGAAGGATATGAGTAGTGAGGTCTAAATTGTGGTCTCGATGAGTAGTTAGGTCTTGATTTTGTGAGGTACCTTAGTAAAACTTGATTCCATGTTGAATCAAGAGAAGAAATTGAAATTTTCAGAAGCTTTGTTTTGCAGGTTTAATGGCGGAAGAAAGAAAAAGGTTATCAGGCCCAGATCGTCTCTGATACCATAGAGAAATGAATGGATAAGAATGATCAATCTTACACACTCAAACACAGAGAGACTCAGGCCTCGTATAGAAGGTTGAGATCGTTTACAGGACAGGCTATCAAAGAGAGACAGTTAGACTTGACTGACAGGTAAGCAAGAAATGTACGGAACTGTATGGATATAACCTATAATACATATCTCAGGTAAACTACGCTAAAGGCACACAATGAAAGATTAATACAGACATGAAGAGAGTAACACACTCGTACTACCTTTTACACTCAGGCTCAGGTCAGACCGCGGGCTTGGTTCATTTTTTAATTAGATCCTACGTTGATTTTTTTTCCTAAAGTTCCGAAGTAGACTTTAGGACATGTTAAGATATGCGACTCTATAGGACAAATTAGTTCCAGAGATTTTAGATGAGGTTGAATGTACGTTGGTGCACTAAGTCCCACATTGTAACCGTGATGAAAACCGCTTTTGTAACCGGTTCGTACATTTAGGTTTTGCTAAGCATAACCTCGATTCCAACGGTTGGCTGCCTCTATGAACCTAAATCAAATGGAAAATGCACATGGAAGAAAATACAGCTACAGTAGTCTTACCATGCTGATATTTTTTAGGTATCATTGTCGGCATAAAAATTTCTACTCGTGCATTGTTTGGTGAGTAATCTAAAATATTGTAAGCTACGCTCTTTTGAAAGATTAGTAGCTCCTCACAGCTCCATTATACGGTGCAATATATGTCAACAGCTAGCGGTGCACTCAGAAAAGGGGTCGAACAGAATTGTGCTGAGAAATTCATATAGAGCAAAACCGATATTCAAGCTTTCTAAGTTAACTTTGTTAAGCCGACTCATTGACCTGGTCAATCTTGTGGTTATATGGTTGGGCCCAAAACGGATTTGGGTATAATTCTGCAACAAACCCGATGACTGACCCAAGACCCATGCATGCACTTCCTAGTTCTACTTCCGTAACAAACCCGATAACAAGAGCGATTCCACAGTCATGCATCAGAGCTGTATTAGAGATTAAAGCTAGTTCTCTGTCTGTCTCGATCGATTTGATTGCTAGCTTGATTTCAAAAAAGTCGGTAGCAAAGAGGGTGGCTGGGTGGTGATTAGCAAACGGACAACGATACCAACGGGACTAATAAGCAAAGTATAGGCTGTACTGCAGTGAATTCGTGGTCGATGGGAAATGAGGATTTTCATGCCTTGCTCTAATCCGTTTTTGGTTTATTGTTATTCATAAATAATTTATATTAAAGAAAATAAAAATAAAAATTTAAATACTAATCAGAATCCTACTACAACTTCAAAAAAACAGAAAAGAAAAAGAATCCTGAACGAACATAAACACCTGCTGTCAAGAATAAATACTTTTTGTTATTACAATGGTACTGTTATTTGTTTCGTTGCTTTCTCCTTGCTGGTTGTTTTTCAAATTTTACGTGCACAGTGGATCGTTTACTCGGCGGTAAAGCTCTACTTTGCTATCGCTTCTTTTTTATTTCCTTCGACTTTTATCTCCATAATTTTGGTTTATCTTTCCTTGCATGTTTATGTAACATCCTGTTAGCTAGTACTTCTTGTTTTTCTTTGCGTTGCAACATATGGATGGTGAAAAAAGGGATTTTTATCCGGGGGAATCATCTCAAGAGAAGTACTGCGACAATGATAGCTCCTATGGGTGCTCGCTCGGAAGAAACAACAGGTAAATAGTTCTCTTAATAAAGTTAAACAATTCTTTTTTATGAATTTAAGATAATTTGTGGATGGATAATAACTCAATATTTTTACGCTAACACCATGCTTAAAGACCCCTTGTTGTGGACGGGGGCAGTACATTACATATGCGCAAGTAAGGTTGCATATGGTCAGAAATTCAGAATCACACTTGCACTATAGATTCTCACTCTTAGACTGTTTATCAAAAGTTAAAGGTTAGGGATGCTTTAGATAGATTAAGTAACAGATTTTTTTACTTTTTTTTGTTTTTTTTTTTGATCGGGGGAATGGTGTGTCGCGTAAATAAAATGGAAAACAACCATGCATTATGTTACTTGGTCATACAAAATACATTAAAATTCAAAAATCCTAGAAATTAGTTTGTTTGTTTTCTACAACACCCTAGAATTTAGCTTATGGGTGAAAGTTAAATTTCCCAAATTTATACAAGGTCGTGTTTGGAGCTTATGGGTGCCGCGTTAGTACAAGTATGGCAAAGCACGCACAGCATACTGCAAGTCATATGTTAAGTAACTTGGTTTTAGTTGCATTAACCATCGTAATCATATTTTTGTTTGTTTTCATACCAATGCAGAATCCATGCAGAGGGATCCTCATCCTCGGCAGCTACACAGGTACACGCACCTGCACCGGAATTAGCACAACCCTATCGCGAACCTGGTTGGATATTTCGACCCAATGATTTTGAGATGGTTAAATATTTTCTTCCTTGGAAATCTTCTAATCAACAAATACCATATTATCCAATACAAGAAGCAAATATATATCACTGTGATCCTTTCAAACTCTTAGGTATGTCCGTCTACTTCTACATATTCTATATGGAGATACATGTAATGCATTCTGTTTCTGTATTAAGGTATATACACTGATGGCTTTGTATTTGTTGCTATGTGTCCATACAGACGATTACAGGGAACATGCCGTAGATGGAAAAGATTGGTACTTTTTCACAACTAGAGAAAGAAAATATCCAAATGGGGACCGACCAAGACGCGATACCGACGGTGGTATGGGATATTGGAGAGCTGCCGGGGAATTTCATAATATTCTTGATACAGATGGAGAAACTCAGATTGGTGTTAAATATACACTAGATTATTACATAGGGAAGCAAAGTGATACCAATCCAGTAAAAACTAATATCAAAATGCATGAGTATGTCCTGGAAACAAAAGATAACAGTCATGCTGAAACTAGAAAGAGAAATAAGGAGTCTAAAGATGGCAATAACAAGAAGAGGAAGAAAGTCGACGAAAAAAGTCCAAAGCCGGTAAGTATTTGAGAGTTTATGTGTATTATTAGTATATTATTTTTGAATTTTCAAGTGATTTAGCTCTTCTTATTCTTTCATCTTTCTCAATGCAGTTTCATGCGCTGGCACTGTGTAAGATTTATATTAATAGCAGCGAGTTGCAAGAACCTGCAGAGGTAGAAGCAAATCCAGAACCAAACATAGAAGCGAATCCAGAACCGCCCATCGTCAATATAGATTCTGCTGCTGGCCCTGCTGGTGATGAAATTTTTATAGATATCAATGAATTATTTCCAGAATATGGGATGGAATTACCAGTTCCACAACCCGACCTTGATCAGGTCATGACGTGGATTCGGTGATTCTTTCTCACTTCTCATGACCCCCAATGTGATGACTTGGTAATTGATAACCACTTGAGATGCAATATGCAGAATTTCATTTAATTAAGTAAAATCATGAATTTGATTTTAAGTAAATATATGGAATATTGATCACCAATATTTTGATAGACACTTGAAAGTTCAGTGGCTCCAAGAGGAGTTCAGTAATATTGTGCTTGTTACGCTCTTTTAAAAGATTAGTAGCTCCATTTGGATGCAGTTAATGTCAACAAATAGTCGTGCATTTAGAAACGGGGCCACACAAACTTTATATATAGCGCAAAACTGATATGCAGGCTATCTAAGTTAACTTTGTTAAACCAAAAACGATATCACAACTTATCAACTAGCTAAACACTGTATATAAGTTTCAAGGAGCTACTAATTAAATCAGTCAAACTCATTAACCTGGTGAATCTACGTGGTTGGGCCTAAAACGACTTGGACATTTTGATTTGGGGTATAATTCTGTGACCAATCCAAATTAAATGACTAACCCAAGACCAATGGCAACACAAAAGAACAGTTCCCCCATGAAGATTGTGTATGGGAGGGATACCAAACTAACAAGAGTAACACTATGCATCCGAGCAATAGATAGTCGTTTGTACCCATTTTTTTTTTTTTGGCACAAAACACAATTGATTTCACCTTACGACGGTGTTGAATATGGTAAAGACATGAAATAAATATATATAATGGAGACTGCGAATTTAATGTGTTTCCACGAATTATGCCTAAATCCACAAAGAAATCCTCTGGAATAGATATCTTATCGACTACGATAATACAATAGTTTTTATTCCCTTTTAGGGGTTCTTGATAAATTTTTATGTGTATTTTCATTTTTCGAAGCCCCCTTTTTAGGTTCAGATCCCTTCTATTTATACAATTTGAATGTGAGATGAACCTTGAATTTGAGAAGAACTCGATTTGTGATAATCTGGAGGAAAAGATATAATTTGGAACTTACTAGAGCTTTAAGCAACAACTTGGTCAGCAAGCAATCCATAAACCTCTTGAACTTTTTTTTAGGAATTCACATTAAATCGGTAGAAACGCGCAAAACTGTCCTATGGGCAATAGATTTGGCCGCCGGGCCTTCAATTCGACCAGTGAGTTGAATTTGACTGACAAGCGTTGAATTTTTGTTGTTGACTACATATTGACTGTAGCCGTCAAGCTTTGAATGGAGAGATTTATGGGCATGCTGCGATGGTAGTTTGGATGGCAGACTGGTTGGCATCACGGCTGACAACATGAATGGTAAACTGCCTGTCAGCACGGCTAGAAAATTAAATAATAGACTGGCTGCCAGCATGACTGGATAACAAGCTCGATGGATAAATAGACCGGACTAGGAGAATCTAGTCACGCGCAAAGCTGGGTGAATCGTGCCGGCCGAACTTGACCGGTGAAGTATGCCGGACAAACTGGACCGATGGACCGGGGCGGGCGACTTAGGTATTGACTCCGTTGATATTTACTTCGACAATTGACCAATAATTGACTTTTACAGTTTATTGACTGTTGACTTTGATTGTCGGCCGATAATTGACATTATGGTAACCCGACAGTTGACTTTATGACATCCTGGGCAGTCCTGGTAAACTGATGACGGACTTGAATGACAGCCGAGTAGTAATCTAAACAACAATTTACCATTGATGTGGTAATTTTATTCTTGGTATAAACAGTGGTGTAGGTAATAAGCTAGTTCTCTAGTACTGGCTCGATTTGATTGACAATTTTGATTTCGAAGAAATCGACCACAAAGAGGGTGGTTATTGAGTCATCTCAAGATAAGCATCTGACAATGATAATAGCTCTTATGAGTGCTCTTCTAAAGAAACAACTAGTAAATAATTCCCTCAATTAGAGTTAAGCAAAAGGTGATTGAATTTGAGATATTTCGCGGATGGATAATAGCTCCTTAATATGGTTCCATTGCTCGTAATTGGAAGGAAATAAGAGATTGTAACTTTAAATTTACATCCCCACACGGCTAAGGTAGAATAAACTCTTATGTGAATCTTATCGTAGAGATCACATTCTTCACTCTTTGTTCGTAACTGGTTAAGAGGAAAAAATTTTGTTGATGGTTATTTTTCTGCAAAAAGTAATGACTCATGATTCTTCTAAAATCTAAGACCATTATTTTAACTTCTTCGTTAGTAACTGTAAGGAGCAAGGAAAATATTGGATAAATTTTTTTATGTCCAAGAATATCTTCTCTTGTATAGAGAAAGGTCGTTCACGTTGTTTTCTTTGGGAATGAAATCAAATGCGGGAGCGCTCAATTTTGAACTCGTGCTTAATTAATACTCCCTCCGTTTCTGGAAAAAAGATATTTTCACTTTTTCAATTTGGCCTATTTTTAGGCTAAAATGAAAAAGTAAAAATATCTATTTTCCAAAAATAGAGGAAATATATCTTTGTGGGGGAGTGAGTCTGCGGATTATGGAAAAGATTTGTGCCTATAAATTCTTTTCCTTGTGAAGATGCTAAGTTGCAAAACTTAGTAGAATCGATCAAAGGATGGTATGTTATATTTAGTCTTGATAATATTTCGGGGAGTAGTTCATTACGATCCCTTTGCCACTACCTTTGCGAGTTTTTGAAAAAAATGGAGAGATTATTTGGTAGCATTAAACTAAGACGTATGGGTTTCGGGAGAAATGTCTAAGGGGGTGTGAATTATTTGTGATAGGGAAACTACTAATCTAGAAAAAAAGGCAAGTAAAGACTAAGGGATATAACATATTACTGTAGTTTTTCTTCGTAGTTTCGGTAGACTTGAAGTAGGTTAAAATACTATACACTGGGATAACAATTTGAGGAGATGGACCATTAATTATAAATGCTCCAAGTTGAGCATTCTCATGAGTTGTTATCAATCTACGAATCCACAACAATAAAGGTGTTAAAACGATCATATGCAAAATTATAGAAGAACCTGAACAAGGAAGAATTCAAGGAGATGAAGATTCAAGAAATCGAGAAGCATTATAGATATTGAACTAAAAGTTTGTTTTTATTTGAATTCATATATAATTGATAGTTTTATTACTAAAATTGACAAATGGGGAGATTGTTAGAGCGTCGCTTGGTCGAACTCACATGCATTGGTTTAATCTTTTTGTTAATGTTTATTGCACAAAAATATATCTTGATTTATAGTCTACTAAGGTCGATCTCGGACTAGGATTAGACCATGGTAGTTTGAATATCAGAATTCACCAAACACTTTCGAAGATTGAAGACTGGAGACCAGTGGGGACATTTGGGAGAACTTCATCAACAAAGTATGTGAACCAGACATATTTATTCAATATTTCTACCATTCTATCATCTGAGACTTTGGTATAATTTGATTAATTACAATTAAGAAATTTTGAGTTTAAGCATGTTCCTGATTAACCTCGAAATATGATTCAAGTAATATTTGTTCATCGATTTTTAGAATTTTTGGTTAGAGAAATTTTGTTGTTTAAGAACTAGTTTGCCTATATTGATCTTTTAAGTACAACAACTATTTTTTGATTCGCTAACCCTGTTCATGAACTAGTCATTTTTTGGTATGCTCTTAAAAGCAAGAGTTGTTAAAAAATTAGCATGTCTGTTATTGGTACGACCAGTATGGACAATCGTTGTGCTTCGGTTACGAATGCAGAAAGTGTTACTTCCTTGAGAGAGTATACACCGTTCATTTGATCGACCAATAGTTTTGAGTCTCCTCTTATCTCTAGGGGCATAGCCCCTGCTTGCTTTGCCAATGATAACCCTAGTAAGAAGGCCTCGTATTCTTCCAAGTTGTTATCGCAGTGGAAATCCAGTTTGAATCAATGTGAGAAGACTTCAACGGATGGGGATACTAATAGCACGCCCGCTCCACCAATATCATTGCTAGGAGTGGCAGATCCATCAAAGTACATAAACCATATTTCTTCTTTAATAATCGAAATTTCTGGAAACTCACCTGGCACGTCTTCAAGTAGCATTGTGATGTCTTCCCCTGGAAAGGCAGTGAGTAAGTATACAACTTATTGACCCTTGATTGCTTTGGGTGAGACATATTTTATGTAAAAATCTGACATCTGGGGCAACCACTTTGCAGGTCTCCCTATCAAAGCCGGTTTTGATAGTAAAAAGTTATGGGATCAGCTTTAGCAATGAGTATGACTCTGTTTTATAGAAGATAATTTCTGAACTTCTGGGTTGCATTAACTAATGATAAGCATGCTCTTTTATCCTTAGGGTACTGGATTTCAGTGTCTCTCATTGTATGACTAAAGTAGTAGATCGGATGTTCGACGCCTTTTTCATCTTCTTGAGAAAGGAGAGCTCCGACGGCAACATCAGTATAAGCTGTGTAGAGTATCAACGGTCTTACTTGCACCTGGGATTTCATGATAGCATGTTATAATAGTATCTACTGGATTCTTTGGAAAGCATCTTGTTGGACGGTCGTCCCACGAAATTTGCTCCCTTCTTCAGCAGAGGAGTAAATGAAGCAATAAGTTGAGCTAACTCCGGAATGAAACATCGAATGTAATCTACCTTTCCCGTAAAGCTCTGAAGCTCTTTCACATTGTGTATAGGAGGCATGGTGGAAATTCCTTTAGTCTTGTCTAGGTAAACTTTGATCCCTTCATCGGTGACTTGAAAACTTAAAAAATTTCCAGAGAAAACACCGAATGCACATTTCAGAAGATTCAATATTATCAGTTTGTATTTTATGCACTCTCTAAGAGTACTTGTCTCAAGACATATATATGGGATGCTCGAGTCTTCGGATTGACAACCACGTCATCAACATAGTCTTATACTTGTTTATGCATATGAAATATAGCAGTCATGGCTCGTTGATAGGTGGCACCCGCATTCCTCAATCTGAAAGGCATCACAGTATAATGAAAGTTCCTAATGGGAGTCCTGAATGTATTTTTATTTGAATCGTGTTCATACATCTTGATCTGGATGTAACCATCCATAAATGAGGACATGTTGTGACCACTTGTTGCATCGACGAGCATGTCAATGTTGGTTAAAGAAAAGTCATCCTTCGGACAATATTTGTTCAGGTTTCTAAATCTGCACAACATCGGATTTGACCATTTTTCTTCTTGACTGGGACAATATTTGCTAGCCACGTCGGATGTTGAATGGGTTTGATGAGTCCCGCTGCCAGTAGTTTCTGAACTTCAACTTTGATTTATTCCTCAACTTCATACCTGAATTTCCTGAACGATTATTTGACAGGTTTGGATTCGGGAGTGATGTGTAAGTGATGAGTGAATAACTTGTCGTCCAGACCAGGCATTTACTTTTATGTCCAAGCAAAGATACCGTGATACTCCTTCAGCAAGCTTATCAATCTTGATCGTTCTTCTGATGATGGGGAGAAACTGATCAGGATCGGTCTCATATCTTCCTTTGTTCCGATGTTGATTTTATCAAGATCATCAGTGGCAGAGTCAGTGTCATCTTGTAGTTGTCGTGGGTCATCCTGGATTTTTTCTTCAGACGATTGTCCGTTATGACAAGACTCTTCAGGGTGGGACATGTTTCATCGATCTCCCCTGTTAATTTCTAATCTCTGCGCTAGAGATATATGATTTTCCCTTATATATCATAGATAGTTACTAAGTTGGATCCGCTCTTACTATGATAAGGAACTGAGACTTGAGCTTGATGACGGTTGAGCGTCTTGGAAGGTAGCTTGGAAGGTCTGACATCATTTGTTGGGGATGATAATTTGTCAGCTTTCTCGATGGACACCCAACTTGAGAGAGGGGTACTGTAGATCCTGCTTGGTGGTTCAGGGATGCTTTTTCAGCGTCATAAGCCGGGGCATAAGGAGATGATGAAGCCGCAATGCAGACGATCTTGTTATTGAGCAGAGCTTTCATGTATTGATGATATGTAGAGGGGACGAATTTATTATCATAGAGCAACGGTCGTGCGAGTATCATATGATAGTCAGGCTCTTTCTCAATCACGTGAAATTTTATTATTGACTGAATGGGTTCCACTTTCAGATCTACATATGTGTATCCTTATGTATGGATCTGGCTTCCTTCGAAACATGTCATCAAGATGGGATGGTGAACGATCTTGCTTTGTGGGACCTTGGTTGCCCTGAGAGTCTTGATGGTAAATAACATTGATAGAAGCACCTGTATCGACAAGAGCCCATCTGAATTCAAAGTCTTTGATAAAAGCAGTCTCGTACAAAGATCGGCCATGTCCTTCCTCTGCCGTTCGGTCTTCTTCGGTGAAAGTGATATTCACACCATGGATATTTCATCGACTGCTGGAGATTATGGAGTTAGTTGCACATTAGATGATATTTGGTTGAGTGCAACAAAAGTGTTCTTGCGCTGATCTCTGGAGAAGCGTATGAGTTCACATAAAATTTCGATCAGGCGTGTGGCTTATTGATCCAGCGGTTTCTCATACGTAACTTTCAATGTAAGGAAGATCATCAGTTGAGGAATTCGCCCTTAGTGCCGGAAGTTCTAGAGCAGAGGCTTTAAGTATGTTAAATATGATGTTAACCTTACGAAGAAGTTAAGTATGTTGTTTATTCTCTTTATAATCAGGTACATGTTCCTAATGTGAATTCCATGTACTCGTCCCAACTCGATCAAGGTTGGGATTTGTTAAATGCATATTTTGCATATATATAATGTTGAATCCGTGCTAGTAATTGCTTAGTTTCTTGCAAATTATTGTATACTACGTTTGTTTTATCTTATTTATGTTTTGCTAGGTGAATCATCCAAAAGAAGCGAATTGGCACTTATGTGCAATAAAAGAAGTTAGCCCCAAGCGGAGAAGGACCAAAGACCAAGTGGAACTCATCCAAATTGAGGAGTTCTTGCTGTCATCTCGAAGAGGATGAAAAGACGAAGCCAACGGTGAAAGAGTGGAGTCAATCCAACATCGTATGAAGAATCTAGAAGCATTTGAAGCAAGCCGAAGATGTCGCAAAGTTGAGAAGCTACATAATTGTTAAAGGCACCTTCCTAATTTACTCAGAGCAGCCACCGTACAAAAACTGAACTGTCAGTCGTCCAAGACTGACAGTTAAAGAGACGAATCCTAAAGGAACCCACTGGATTATTCGGGGAAGCCAACACTCATGGAAGAAGATGAAGTGACACTCATGGAAGAAGCTGAAGGAACACTTCATCTTCTTCATCGGACAGAGACATCAGGCTAAGTCCCGTGGCAGTGATGATGATGCTAGGCAGTAGCGATCAATGGAATTTGAATGGGTTTGGCTTTAACTGAGAACGAGTCTGAAGTTGGGCAGTGGTTGAATGACGATGGAGTTGGCAGTGATGATGTTAGTTTCATCAATAATGTTGTTCACGTTGGCTGGTTCATGGAGTTAGAGCTCGAATGACAGTGATGGAAAGCTCGAGCTTTGGCAGTTGGCAGCAGTGACGGCGAGAATTAACTGAGTGTCGCTGTTATCGGAGATAGAGAAGAAGACTTGCCGGAGATGGTGATAATCGGTCTTGATGGAAGCAAGGAGCGATTCTGTGATGCAGGCAGAGACGAGATGGAGTTCAGCTCGATACGAGTATTGGAAGTAGATGATGGCAGGGCTAACTGCTGAGCAGTTGAGAACATGAGTTGTTGTTGGATGATGAAGAAGAAAGAAGTTACAGGAAATGGAGATGGAAGACGTTCTGTAAGAGTCTGTGTATTAAAGAGCTTGGAAATGATTGATGGTGGTGATGTTACCATGGGAAGATGGCAGTGACGAGAAGAAGTGGAAAAGTGAAGCTGATATGGAGATGGAGTTAGGGAAAGAAGATCAGAAGAAAATACTGTTCGCGGAGGGCCTGGTATAAGTGAAGCTACGAAAAAGAATATAAAGTCAGGGGAATTTATTCTTCACAGAGGCATGAGTAGCCGTGATTTTGACCGGAGAAACAGAAAATCCAGGGGAATTATTTTTCACAGAGTGGTGAGTGTCCGAGATTTGATCGAGCGAGAATGAAAATCCAGGGGAAACTTTATTTCACGGTGGGAAGTGTATCCGCGGGGAAAAGAAAAGCAGGTGAAGATTTATTTCACGGTGGGAAGACAAAGAGTAACTAGGCTGGACCTTAACAGCTTCGTCCGTGGGCCCATTAGCTGGGGCTGAGCTTCTTTGCACGGAAGTTATGGAAGTGAGTTATTTGGTGCGTTTTTGGCAAGTTCGCATGTTATTTTGACCGGGATTCGAGCATGGGCGCATCTATTATTTGGATACCTATAAAAAGAGAATTTCTATTTTCAAATTTTTTTAATCTTTAATCAAGCATTGGAGACAAGAACACAAGGAATAAAAGCTAGGGGTTTGGAGCGATTCACCACCGTAATAACTATTTCTTTTCCATTTTATCATATGTATTTCTTGGGTTTTGCTAATCCCATGAGTAGCTAAACTTCTTAGTGATTGGGGATGAATTCTAGTTCTAATACATGATTCAATTTTGCATATAAATTTATTCCAAATTATTCATATGATTATTGTTTGTTTTTACCTTAATAATTTTATGATTGATTGATAAATTGTTTGGGTGGCCAACTAAGTCAGTTTATTAGTGAATCTAAGGCTAGCAATGAGTTAGGATATCCGTAATTGTTGAATAACTCTTACACAAATAGAAATTGTGAAACCTTACAGAGGGGTTTTGTGGAGCAATCGCAAGTAAAAACAACCCTAGTAAATGGACCGGGCATACTGAGTTTAACTGCTATTCACAAACCTAAGTTCACAAACCTTTAGGCATTCGACTAAGTTACATCTTGTAAGCGTACCTCAAGCTGGTTCAATGGATAGAATTTGGAGACTAAGCTTACCTGTTTTCCATTGATATTAGGAATTTTGAGGATAGCTAAGCGTACCTGCTTTCCTACGGTTGGTAATAATCTGTGATTTACAAAGAATGGATGAATATGCTATTTTGTTGACTGTTTAGTAACGAAGAAGGATTCCCTAATTGTATCTCTCTCCATTTCTTGCAATTTTATTATTTTTAATTGCTTTGATTTTTATTTAGTCCAAACCAAAATCCCCCAATTGTGACATTTTGACAACTAAAACTCCCTGCTCTTCGTGGGAACGAACTTGACTTCCATTATATTATTTTTAATTGAGTGGAAATAATATATTAATTTGATTGCACTTACGACACGCATCAGGACTTCTCCATCGATTGTACCATCATACGGAGTGTAGGAAGGAGGAACATTACCATTTGAAAGGTTTCTATTGGAAATTGAATATGGTCTACGACCAACAATCTTTGCAGAATTGAGATTGTACCGAGAGATTAATCTCCCATTGTGGTCGTCAATCTGTTGATGGGTGAAAACGATTTGCTGGTTTTTGAGGAAAAAATGGAGAGAGGAGCGGTCGATTCCTCGATCGAGCAAATTGCTTAAACCTTTAGCAAACAGATGCACTGCACATGAGTGCTTTGAGTTCGAGATATCAATCTGTAAGACTCCGGGATAAACCAAGACAATGTTCGTTCCAGAATCAATTCGGTCACAAAGAAGGATGAGGGTTGATCTGTAGGAGGGAAACTGAGAAGTGTTGTAAGATCAATGGTGATCGAAGGATTTTGGATGTGTTGGAGACTTCTGCAAAGTGTTGAGTTCAGATAAGTTCTGATTGATTGAATTTTATTCTGATGAGAATTCTTGTCCTTTAATCGTGGACTCACGAACTTATTTGCAAGAGTATTGGAGACATTGATCCCAGTAAGTGTGACAGTTTTTGAGGAGTGAAAGAGTGGGAAATCGTGGTTAAATTAGTTCCATGTGCGTGGAAGAATTGGTTGATTGTCTATCCACTATTTTACTAACTCCTTTAACTACTTGAATGACTTACTCACATTTCTCGTGGTTGATTGGCCACCACTAGTTTTCGGTATGCTTTTTTCTTCTATTCATATAAAATGAAACCTCCATCGACCTCCCATAAAATATCACTGTTGTTAAAACTCCATACTAAGTCCAAACACCTCCTACTAATATATTTCTGGGTAACGGAGAAACTTTTAGTCCAAGATTTTCACGCTCCATAATCTTGCATCATCCATATATCAACACGGATGTTAAAAACATGAAAAACAAAAAACATAGGCACCCTCCGAGTACAGCCACATGTAAAGCGAACATTTTTTTTTCTGAGGTTCTCCTGGATATGGCATAGATGTTTCTGCCAGTGCTACTTCCTCGAATCTCTCATTGATAAATATCAAAACGGACTAGCTATAATGCAGTGGAGTTTTCTCCAATTGTGAGCGCAAGCCAATGAAGAGCCCCGTTAAAGAGCACTTCAAATGCAAAAGTGTAATAAAGATCGTAAGATATGCCTTGAATGCTTCTTCATCCATTTGATCCTAATGTTTAAACATCAACATTAGAAGATTTCGAACCCTCTTTGCTCACAACCCTATATACTTGTAACATGGCCCAAATGGCGTTTTCATTTGGATATAACATTCAGATCGAAGACCAATTACGCCAAACAGGACAAGTTCCCATGCCCTTCCGAACTTCCCAGTTCTTCACTACTCTCTGAAATCAAAAATGAGGTTTGGGAGTGATGATGGGAGCGCAACTGTGTTTGTTTTTGTTTTTTTTTTTGCTGGCTCGACCATTTTTTGTTTGTTGCTATTCGAATATAGTTTGTATTAACGAAAAACAAATGTAAACAGTAACCAGAAACCTATTACAACTTGGAAAAGAAAATGAGAATCCTAAACAAACATAAAAACCTTCTGCAAGTATAAACCCTTTTTGATTTTACGGTGGTACTGTAATCTGTTTCATTGATTTCTCCTTGCTGGTTGGTTTTCTCAGCGGTAAGGTGTACTTTACCGTCAGTTCTTATTATTTTCTTGGACTTTATTTCTACTGTTCTGTGCATGATCTTCCCTTGTTTATGTAATTATCTACTTCTTGTTTTTTTGCTTTTACTTTCTTCGTGTTTTTATAGGAAGGAAGATATGGATGGTGAAAAAAGTATTTTTCACCGGGGTGAATCATCTCAAGAGAAGCATGGCGGCAGTGATAGCCCCTACAGGTGCTGGTTCCAAAGAAACAACAGGTAAATAATTCTCTTATCTTAAACTTAAATAAAAAATTATGATTTTTAGATGTTTTTTTCGAATAGATAATACCTACTTGATGATTTTTCTACTATGCTTGCAAATTTAACACCACGATCTATACAACCCAAGGGGATTGACTAGTCTAGTATTAGTACAAATTTAAGGGGACAAAAGAGAAAACTAAAAATCTGATGCCGTGTAATTACAACAAGGTCCAGCTACCATGAGGGCAATTGCCCCCAAAGACCCTTCATAGAGTCTAGTGAGGGCGTGCAGAATTTGTTTTGTTTGATTATTAACAGCGTCCTAATTTAACTTATCATGTGAAAATCAAATTTTCAAACTTTATACTCCCACCATCCCTAGCGAAGAAAATAAAAAATTATTTAGTTTTCATAAACTTTTCTGTTTTTTCTTGTTTTTATCCTTTGTCACGGTTTCTAAAAGGAATTTTGGAATTCCGTCTATTTAGTGGGACTAGGAAAATCCAATATTCCGCCTATATAATAGGGACGGAAAGTACATGGTTGTGTTGGGGGTGTAAATTGTGCCGCATTATATTAATACACTTATAGCGAAGCATAGCAGGACATTAAAATTTGGACATAGCAAAAACAAAGCACAGCAACCCGGACATACTTCGATATGGGTAATGTCAGGGGCGGAGCCAACCCATTACAAGAGGTTATACTTACACCCCTGCCTAGCTGGCTCCAAAGTCCATTTTAGTCCCTATAAAAAGAAATTACAAACCAGCATGTTTTTGAGTTTTTGCTCCCATAAAATTTTTGGTTGCACCCCCTTCCCATGATTCTCGGCTCCTCCCTTGGGTAGTGTCATTGCCGGTACTTAACGCCTGTACATATGGGACATACTATACGCGTATATCTTTTATGCTAAAACTGCATGTTAGGTTATTTGGTCTTTAGTGGCATTAACCATCTTAATCATATTTTTGTTTGTTTTCATACCAATGCAGATTCCATGCAAAGGGATCCTCATCCTCGGCACCTGCACCTGCTCAGGCACCAGCGGCACAAGTCTATGGCGGCGCACCTGGTTGGAGATTTCAACCCAGTGATTTTGATGGTCAAATATTTTCTTCCTCGGAAGACTTCTAATCAACAAATACCATATTCTCCAATACAAGAAGCCAACATCTATTACTATGATCCTATCAAACTTTTAGGTGTGTATTCTAGTATTTACCTCTACGTACTAAATGCCTGCAATGCATTTTGTTTCAGTACATATATACTGATGGCTTTGTATTTGTTGTTGCTATATTTCTTCGAGAAGAATACCAGGAACATGCGGCAGATGGAAGAGCATGGTACTTTTTCACAACTAGAGAAAGAAAATATCCAAATGGCGAACGACCAAGACGCGATACCGGTGGTACCGGATTACGGAAAGCTGTTGGGAAATTTCATAATATTCTTGATACGGATCAAAAAACACAGATTGGTGTTAGACATCAACTAGATTATTATGAAGTGAAGCCAAATGATACCAAACTAGTAAGAACTGATATCAAAATGACCGAGTATGTCCTGGAAACAAAAGACAACAGTCATGCTGAAACTAAAAAGAGAAACAACGAGTCTAAAGATGGCAATAAGAAGAAGAAGAGGAAGAAAAACAAACCTCATCCAGATGGTGAAGAGGACGAAGAAAATCAAAAGCAGGTAAATATACTGTCATTTCCTTTTTGTCTCCGTTTCTGTTAATATATACGTTAGAATTTTCAAATGATTTAACTCTTTATGTTCTTCTTTTTTGGGAATGCAGTTTCATGCATTGGCGCTGTGTAAGATTTGGATAAAAGGAGACAGAACATTACAAGAATACTACTATCCAGCTGTGCCAAACGTAGAAGCAAATCCAGAACCATCCTTCATGAAAATGGATACTGCTGCTAAGGCCGATGAAACCTTCCAACAACATAACAATGAAGCATTACAAGAATATAACCCAGCAGTGCCAAAAGTAGAAGCAAATCCAGAGCCGTCCTTCATGAACATGGATACTGCCGTGACTGATGAAACTTTGCAGCAAGATGTCAATGAAATATTACAAGAATCTGACTACGATCTGTTTGGTGATTTGGAAACATTGCTCCCACAATTATTGGATCCGGTTCAACCACCTGACATTAATCAAGTGATGGGGACATTCGGCGAGCCTTCTCCCAGTTTTGATGACAATAATTGGCCGCTCATAGAGCAGAACGCAATATCAGACTATTTTTACATTTAGCCAGTTGTGGGTAACGATCATATAGACTTAAATGATGCTGATTGGTCCAAGACTAATCCACAATTACACATTATTGGTTGAACAACAATTTTTTTTCGATTCTCCTAAGATTGTCAAGGTGCTACCTAAAGATTCTTTACGGTCTTAATGTTTGCTTATTACTCCGTATATTTTTTTGAATTCTACCTTCATGCTTTAGAAATTGATCAAAGTAAATTTACGAAATTTTGAATTCTACCTTCATGCTTTAGAAATTGATTTAAGTAAATTTACGAAAATTTTTCTCAACTCAGATAGACACTTGAATGAACAAGTGATTTCAGTGGATAACCTGCTTATGTTGGGAGAGTAACCCATAAGTGCAACATCGGTAAAAGGGTACCAAATTAAGTGGGTGTACCAAAATTATAATAAGACAAAACAGATTTTATTATTAAAAGGGATACCAAATTAAGTGAAGGTGTACCGAAACTATAATAAGATAAAACAGATTTTCATATAGGACAAAACATATTTTACACTGACACCCTTATTAGCAACCTTGATATCTTGCATAAGTGTCGTGGTTCCATTCACCACTCAGTCTGGTACTTTCAAGTTTCAATTCATGAGACTTGCTCTATTGTTTCTCGGGATGCGTGCATCTCTATGATGCAATATCTAAGGGCTAGAGCTCTGTCACAAGGGTGACCTTATCCAGTAATCTTCTTCTTTATCAAATTTTATGTTATTATTGAAGAAAAGGTCTGAGAGAGCCTAAGCCATACCAGGCAGAGGGCTAGAAAGCCAACCCCAAAAACAAAGCCAACAGTTGCAACTCGACAATTCTCTCATCAATATCATCGATCCAGTTCCACATCCTGACCTGGATCTGGTCATAATGGAGGTAACTGGTAGCCACTTAAAATATACGGAGCGCTTAATTCAGATTCAAGTAAAAGCCTAAGAAATTTTGTTTTCAATAATCGATAATAGCAAAAGGGAATCCCTTAACATTCCAAGATATATTGTTTCGACAGTATTATAAAGCGACATAACAATGAAAAAAACAGAGGTTCGGAAAACACGTTCGTCTCCACCGCAGGCAGACAACGTCCTCTAAGCCTCAGCAAACCTGGAATTCAGAAAAGGATAAATAAGTACGTATGAATAGAAATTCAAATGCCACACCAGAACTAAACTGAGAAAAAACTGGGTCTTGAATAATTTATAAACTTACCCCAATTCAGATAGTTTCATGTGAGCATCAGCGTAGTCAGCAAAGAAGGCTTCCTCATCCTAAAAATTGAAATATGTCATCAAATTTTTGTGTGGACCCTTTTAGATTATGGTTCTATAAATCCATTATCCATAATTATTTATGAGAAAGATGGTGAAGGATGCTAGTGGATGACAGAATACAAACCTCTGCATATTTCTCAACAAGGGGACGGAAAACGGGATCAGACAAGAGTGCCTTGTCAGTTGGGAGTTGGATTAAGCCTTCCTTCTCTCCACTTAGGAGCTCCCTACAAAGAAGTCAGACGAAAATACAGAAAACAGCATTAGAATCAGTAACCAATATATCCTACTACCTTATATTTTGACAACTAAACATATAACACAGGTATTCTTAAAACAGAGACAAAATTTGAAGTGTATAGAATAGCCTTACTTGAAGTAAGAATTGTCGAATACTAGGGGGTTGGTTGTCCACGGTCCTTCAAATCCAGAGCGCTCTTTGTGGCACCTTCCCTGAGAATTTTTTTACAATATCCAGTAAGTACAAATCCTAAAATGTGCTAAGATATTACAAAATTCAAATATCATGGCGTTATGATGCAGCCAGAAAAAAGCGAAAGAAACTCTTGGTTATATTCAGTAGTAAAAACAATACCAATCAGACAATTCAAAGTCCACAGTAAGAAAGGATAAGAAAACTGATAGTGAAAACAGCTTACCAATGTGTGGCCACCTGAGAGAGCAACAATATCCCTGTCACTAAGACCCATTTGTTCACCAAAAACAGTTCTTAGATGGTCATTACCTGAAAATTTAGCATTAGAGATTAGTCATGGTCACCACAGATGTATTCTGTTCCACTTTTCAGATGATGTATTCAGATCTCAGTAGAGATAACAAGATAATTTATGTAATATCGTGATATCAACCACTAAATCATTGCAACATAAGTTTAGATACTCAACAAGCTATGTCATATGAAAGCGACACTCAATTTCTCAGAAAGTTTGAATTTATTCTTTGGGTAAAAAGGAAAACAAAATATATACTAACCCAGAGTAGCGTTGGGCAAGCGACCTTCCACTGGTGGCTGAGCTTTGTCCTGGGAAATTCACAATTTATCTTAATAAGCATATGATAAAGAGTAAGGATCCACCAAAAAATATTGTTTTTAACTGCAATAAGCTTAAAACAAGGTGCAACTCCCTACGCTAATTAACTTTATAATGTACTTCTAAGTTCAATAAATAAATCAAAATAACCGGTGATATTGTGATATTGGTCCGGTTCACAAAAAAAATTCTGTTTGTTACCCATGGTTGCAACAAACTCATAATGCATGTTGACATGATTTAAATCAAGGAGAACAAAAAAAAATCAATTCGTATGAGTAGAAAATGATAGTTTCTTATCCAACATAAATAACTTGAGACGCTACTAAAAACAAGATGAATCTTTTGTGTAAAAACCCCCGACAAGATAGAATTCCCACCAAATAAGCATGAAAATGGAACAAACATAAGGAGGGTGTAAACAACAGGGACATTCTTAGTTATTAGTTAACATGACTAACCTCCCGACCAGGGTGGAAAGGGACATCAGGCCCACCAGTAACTTCAACAGCAATGACACCAGCTAACTGCAGTAAAAATATTTAAACAAAAACAATTCCATCATTCAATGGAATAACAATTCACAACAGAAGTTAAGAAAATACCAAAAACCCAACTTCATACGATAAAAATTATTACCTGATAGTAATCAGCATAACTAATTGAAGGGAATTGCTCCTTGATAGGTTCCAAAAGTCTGACTGCAATGTCAAGACCGTTGTTGGCTCCATGAGCGAGCTCATCCTTGTGTTTAATTGTTCCGAATGGACCTCCAGTCTTAGTTTTCACATCGTATGTTCCAGCAGAATGCCAACTAATTAATAAACAACAACAAAATTAAGTATAACAGAAACTCTCTCCATTTCTCATTCATTCATCTTCTAAAACAAGTCAACAACAAAACATTTTGACAGAATTTCATCCTAAATTCCATTAACATACTTCTCTTTCCTATATGAATCTTAACATGGATAATCAAACCACGAAGTTTACTAAGCAATCTAACTAATTATCAAATCAATAAATAAATACACAAGAATAAACAGAATCATACCCTAATCGGAGCATCAAAGGAGCACATTGCTTCTCGTAGATAAGACCTTTAAGCTTCCTGGAGCAGAGCTTGATTTGTTTCTGGTATTCCTCACTCACAGTTGGGTAACACTTTCCCATGATTATCCTAAAACACATAAACAAATCAATCAACAAACATAACACTAAAGTTAAGATCAGTACCAAATACACAAATAAACACAAAAAAATTATCAGAAAACATGAAAAAGAAAGAAAAAAAATCGATCAAATCAAATCAGTCGATGTTACTAAGAAAATCTAAAAATCATAAAATTGAATCAATATGCATAGATCTTCACAATAAACACGAAAATAAACAAAATCTAAACAGATCCACGAATCGTTCAGATCAAGCAACACAGATAACCAAAAATCAAAAACACTTTTCTTGATCGATCGATTCAAACAAAACACAGTGACTAAGAAGATGAAGAAACAGTAAATGAATCTGACAAAAAAATGACATTAGAAACTCAGAAATGATGAGAAGATTTACAGACCTGAGAAATGATGAACAGAGAAACTGAGAGTTTAGGAAATGGAAGCAGAAATGAAAAACCCTAGGCAGATTAGAATGTGGTCACGAGGTGAACACAAGCCTAACTACGGGAGTATTTATAAGGGGTTAGGTGAGAGATAAGATTGAGTATCAGTCGTTAGATCTGCTGTTTTGATCTGGATTTGTTGACTATTTCAATGGTTGTGATTTTGTGTGTGTATGACCTGTACTGTTGGTTTTGATGGCAGTGATTATATACGAAAAGTATGGATAGAATCTTCTAGTAGTATTATTAAATTGACCATTGTAACCTTTTCCCTGTATAAGGAAAAAAAAAAATATTTTTTCTGGTGTTTTTTTTTTCTCAAAATGTTGTCATTGCCGGGAAGGTCTTTCTTAAAACTATACCTTTTTCATTACAATTTTGCCTCTTTTTTTTTTGTTTTTTGTATCGTATATTGTCTTTGTTTCTGAAAAAGAGTTATTATTAATTTTTTTTAATTTAACTTATTTTTAGGCTAAAATGAAATCCGATAGTAACTTTTTTCTAGAATCAGAAACAGAATTACTCCTATGAGAAGGCAAAAAAAATTAAGGGTAGGCAAATAGGTAAATAAAAAGCTAGATAGTTAATTATTTATTTTAAAAATATTTAGGCAAAAATGGACCGGCTGGCTCTTGTACAAACACATATCAATTAGGGGTCATTGGAAAAGTTGGTGAAGGTAAAAGTTAAATATTTTATGCATGTCTAATACGAGGTGCCATGTTTGAAAGGTATCTCGTCTATAGGTGAGAGATGGCATTGAGTATTAGTTGTTTAGTAGAGAAAAAAAAGGTCAATGCTTTTCTCTCATTTCCATTACACTGCATGTAAGTAATGGGATGTAAATACAATTCATTACTTGGGAGATTTTGGTCATTTAGAAAGCAAGTGTGAACACAGGCCTTGTTGGAAAGATTCGTTTTTAATTTAAAAGTTGAGACGTGGGACGAAGTAGATATATAATATTCCAAGGAGGTCTTTTTTTTGCGCGACAGTGGTGGGGGCATGGAACGTATTGGTGTGCTTGCGAGTACCAGTTTTCGTGCCAAGAGAATGTCGGACACCACTGTCAAAATCCACCGTTACAGGCCCTCACTCGCTGCTGCCGACTGAAATGTCCACCAACATTGCCGATAGGGTAAGAAAGAGTACCAAAATCCATACAGATCAAATTAGAAAAAAGTTTGCCTAATAAGGGTTTTGTCCAAATAAATTAGTACCCTTGTTAACAGCCCTAAAAGTATATATCTACTTCGTGATTTATCTCAGAAAAATGAAGATTACTCGCAGTGTGATTTTTCTCGCAAAATGTTGTCAACTGGAAAAACGATTCCTTGCTAAGGAGATTCTGGTCACTTCAGAAAAACATCTGGAAACTTCAAGTGTGAACACGCCTCTGTCGGAAAGATTCTTATTCCTATCTTTTCATTGGCTACTTCAAAAAATGAATACGTGTGCCGAGGAGGTCTATGTTTTCAACTTCCAATCAATGTTAGTGGTAGGGGCATGGAAGAAGCATAACGTTGATTGGTGTGCTTTGCAAATACCAGGTTTCGTGCTTCCGCGGTTGGAAACTTTTAACATAATAATAATATAGTATATTACGTGAGCCTGAGCTGGGATCCACCCTGGATATGATATAATAGCATCATCAATCAATCAAAAATAAAGAAATTGGCTTTGGTTCTAGAGAAATTGGTCAAAGAAATTGGGTTAATTGTACGAATATATTTAAAACATAGTTTTAAATATAAGTATGGGTGAAATTGTATACTAAAAAAAATAATAAGAATGAATCTGGATACATTTTTACTTAAACATAAAAAATAGCAAGGATGAAACTGGATGTATCCTGATGTAAATAAAAAATAAAAATAAAATATTTAAAAATTGATAGGATGAAACTGTTTACATCCTGGCTGTTTTACCCAGGAATTGTCATTATTGGGTTAATTGACCAATTTTGTGTAAAAGAAGACTCTCAGACACAAACAAGGTATGATGGGTCCCGCCCTTGCCAAAGGTAACAGGGGCTCACGTATTTGTGTCTCTATCGGTTTGGGGACGCCTTTTTTTATCGGCTTCACAGGCAAGCCGGCATTGATCAAAGTGAATGTCGTATATACTAAGCTAACAATTATGTTCGGAAAGAAGCAAAAAAAATAAAATAATAGCTCGTGTTATACGTTGTTAAACTAGGTCTTGGTGTCAGGGGTGGAGCTAGGATTTCAAAAGAGGGTGCAAGAGAAAAACCGTGGAAAAATAAAATAACATAAAATGAAATTCCATAGTACATCAAAAATTACATTACGGCCACATAATAGAGGCTGATATCAGTTAAAATACTACACACAAAGTAAAAACTCAACCAGCAAGAGGTCTTGGATGAGGATATATGCTTCATTTTAGTGTACAGATTACAAAGATCGGAGACTTTGTGCGAGTATAACTAGTGTCACTGTCTAGGGCAACAAAAAATGAACATGATATGGGGTTTTTACCAAAGACAAAAAAAAAAACCTCAGGGTACTTTTAGTTTTGATTATCCGCAAAACAATGATCAATCAGTCACATAAAACTTCGAAATTTGATTAAGAGTTCCAGCTAAAAACATAAAATACATCCTCACAAAGCCCAAAATCATGAAATTTAACAAGTAGTTGAGAAGAAATTGACTTAATTCACAAGAGTTAATTACGTTCATGTGGGTAAATTCTGTTTAAGAGGATATTAAGCGACATTGAAACTCGGACAGTTGGACTCTTACGATTTTAGGGGGTGCAAAACTAAGCCTCCGGAGAGATATTTGGAATTCAAGGGTGTGCAATTGCACACCCTTGCACTAAATTGCCTCCGCCCCTGCTAGGTGCCACTTCTGCTCTTGGAGTTGTTGGGGTCTTACAAGTTACAAAAATTTGGTTATACGGGAGAATTCATTACCCATTTGCATTTCCGCTCTATAATTCGTTTTTATGATATTCGAATTGTCTTTGAACCTTTGAAATTTTTCTACAGTTTTGGTGTTTTCGGCATGAACTACCGTATTTGTTATCTGCAGTAACACATAATAGACTTGGGCAACTTGTGTAAACAAACAATTATCTTTCACAGAGTAACTTGGGTCCGAAAACAACTTTTTCTTAATGCAATGGATCACTATACCAAGTATCTTTGTGATTTCAGTACCTAGTGATATTGATATGCTAAGTATTTTAGTGATTGTGAACACTAAAGATCGTGGAGGTAGATATATAATCAATGTCTGTAATGTATAAACAAATGATGATCAGAATAAAATAAACACAATGCGACAGTAATAAATGCTAGAATGTAAGTGAGGAATGTAAATCAGACAAGTGTTTATTAGAGAAATGGTAAAGATATAAGAAAGATAGAAGAGTACAATGGATTATATATATAGAAGGCTACAGCTGTTAATAGTTACAGGAGATGAAAAAATGACTGTAATACATAATATAATTATCAGACAAGAAATAACCGTCTATTATGACAGGTAAGATTAAAGACACACTGGCAGGTGTCAAAACCTTCAACTTGTTGCGTTGAGAACCAAATCTAGCAACACTCAAACCTTAGGTAAATATATCTGTAACAATAATATTAGTAGGCACATGATAAATCCTCAGAACTTTGGATTGAACAAGTTCCCTTATGAAGTTAAAATCAATTGAAACAAGTTTCATCCTTTTATGTAGAACTGGATTTGATGCTAGAGAGATAGAGTTTTTATCGTCGCGGGAAATATATGAAGGTGTATATTTTTGAGGAGTTGTCAATCCCAGAGAACTTCAGCTGCAGTATGGGCTAGAGACCCGTATTTTTCCTTAGTTGAGCCCCTAGCAATTGTTGGTTGTTTCTTGGATGACAAATATATTGGGCTAAAACTAAAGAAAGCACAGTACCCACTTGTAGATTTTCTATCATTTGGATTACCAACCCAGTTAGAATCACAAAAAATACGATATTGCAGGAAAACCTTTATTTAGATTTCAAATATCCAAGAATTCTCTTGGTTTCTACTAAATGAATATCTGCAGGATTGCTCATATGTTGACACACTTGGTTAACAACATATAACAAATTTCTGGTCTTGTCCATGTATTGTAGAGCTCCTACTAGTGATCTATATTCAGTAGCATCAAGGAGTATTCACCAATAATTTTGCTCATCTTAGTGCCAGCAATTGTTAGGGTAAAGCATGGTTTAGTTGTGAACATGTCAGTTTTCTTCAAATCCAGGATGTACTTGGATCGAGAAAGATGCATATCAAATCATTTATCTTGATTATAAATCCTAGAAAGTAGTGAATATGACCAAAGTATTTGACAGGAGATGACATTGTAAGTTGAGATACTACCGTATTGCAAAATTCAACACAATATCATGTAATTAAGATGTCATCTACATACACAAGAATGATGCAAATGATAGAATGTACTTTTTAAGTTCAATAAATCAAAATAACATGTGATATTGTGATACATCCTGGACACTAAAACTACACATTGACATGATTTAAATCAACGAGAAAAAAAAAACTGATCCAAGAGAAGGAAAGAGTATAATAAAGCAAACCTCATAAGCGTAAGCATCTAACATAAATTTTTTGAAAAATAAAAGAGTATTCATAAGCATGCCAAATCGTTTGCATGTTTGTGCGACAACCGATTATAAAACAATCGATAGTTATATGTAAACACAACAAATCCGATTATAGGTTGTCAAATTCGATAATTTGAAGGAAATTTTTTTATGGGGCGACATATATCATCGAACGATAAAGGAATTTATAAACTTCCGATTATGAAATATAAAGAATTACAAATATTTCAAGTTTCGAAAAATTTGATTTTTTGGTAACTAACACAATCGGAGGATAAATGATTTTACTACGCTACCGATTATAAAAGGCAGATTAGCCATTTTAAAATACCAGGTTTGGATGATCCTATTTTGTTTTATTAGTCGCCCCTAATTCCTTTGGGGTCACCCCCAAAAATACCATGTTTCTTTTTTAACATAAATAACTTCAAGGGCTATTAAAACAAAATGAATCCTCCGTGTGTAAATCCCAACAAGATAAAATTCACACAAAATAAGCTTGTAAAAAGAACAAAAGCAAGACCAAGATACAAAGCTACAATTACGAGGGTGTAAACAACAGGAAATTCTTAGTTGTTGTTTTTTTTCCCGGAAAAGAGGCAAGCCTCATCTATTCATTAAAATCTCCGATTTAAAATCGAGATTGTTACAATAGTCATTACAGATCACAATATATAGTAAAGCTTCAAAAATCAATACATCAACAATATCACAAGGTTTGCTCCTCAAACATCTGACCATGGGATACGACTTTTGCTTCCTTTTCCACCATTCCATAACTCAAGGTAATAGGTAACAGGTTAAATGGTCATATATGTTTTGTTTGGAACAAAAAAAATCTACAAAGAGCTGCAAAATGCAGAATTATAGGGATCATTAGATAATCCAACCATTTCTCAGGGTTTTTTAACCAAATGAAATCTACTAAACTAACTATACTAAAGTAACAGGGAATTACTGGATCGGTTGGAATGGGAGTGAAAAGCCTGAATCGGTCTGGATCTGCATCTCAATCGGAGTCTTGGTGTCTGAAGTTGTTGTTGTTAGAGTGTTAGTGTCTGTTGCTGGTTCCATAGTTGTTCTTGTTACATTTTTCATTGTCGCCGTATTGTTTGCTTTTGTTGCTGTTGACGATACTACTAAAGATAAAGTTATTTTGGTGAGAATCGGACTCAAACTCTTAAGCTTCATCACAAGGATTAAATCCCACAACAAAACAAAGAAGAATCCAAAAAATAAAACCCAAACAACAAAAGGAAATCGAGTGATAGATCTAGTGACAAGATACAGAAACTGGGCTGCTAAATGTAAATCTACTAACAGGATTAAAAAGAAGAAAGAGATAAAAAAGATAAAAAAAAAAAAAGATAACAGAGGAATAATGAAAGAAAAAACCAGTAAACACAATGATAGAGAATAAAGATAGAATATTTAAAGAATACTGTGAGTAGATCTGCTCCGATCTGCTCTCAAAAAGAGCCGGTCGGAGCAGCGGTGGCTTTAGGGTTTTGAGGTCTCTTTTTTTTTAGTAGAGAAGGAGAGAGGAGGAGGGTTTTGAGGTCTTTGTTCTCGTAAATTCTTAGTTAACATCACTAAGGGTCTTTGGCATGCAAATTTTGGCAATGCATGGAGATAACAACTACAGTAATAGGAAGTCATGCATTCGAACTACTAGGAGTACAAATAAGTGTGTTTGGCTTGTTATAAAAAGTTCAGTAAAACCGATCAAAAAAGGGGAAGAAAAAATTCGGTAATGACTATACTCCATTACTAAATTTTAAGAAAAGCACTCTCTGGTTATCAAGATCTTTATCATCAGGTTAACATTTTCTAATTAATGTATATTAATTACATGAAACGAAATTGATTCGGAATAAAACTAAATCGTCCAACAACAACGAAATCGATCATTTTCCTTCTAATCAATATACTCATAGTCATAAACATGAGACATATCTTAAAAAACAGAGAAATCAAGGGTTTTGTTCAATAGTGGTTTTCATTTCTAAGAATAAATCTAGATCTCGAAAGAGAGAAGAAGACTTAGATATCAATTCTACCTTTAGGTATTTTTGTTATTATTGTTGATTGTGATATATGTAACAGGGTTGCAGAGATGAAGAATAGTTCATGAAAACCATAAAGAACGGTCGGAGAAGATGAAATCAAACGAACCTTGATGTTTATCTTCAAAATTTTAGGAGTCAAAATTGGTCAAAGGGCGTGGTTTAAGTGTGCATTAGAGGGCGACATTCAATGCATAGGTAGAGAGGTGAACTTTCTATATTTCCCAATGGATGTAATAGGAACTACTGGAACGATATATGGAAGGGAAATTCTTCTCTTTCTTCATATTTTCCAGCTCTGTACAAACTCTTAACAAATAGAGACGCAAAGATGTTTGAAATGATCTCTACAGATGGAAGCTGGATGTTCAATTTAAATGTAATCTTTCTGGTTCAGAAGCTAACTCTTTTACAGAATTGTTGCTGATTATTGGAAGCAACCCACCATCTCTTGATGACCTTCCAGACACAAGGAGTTGGCCTTTGCATAGCTTCAGTATTTTCACAGTCAAATTTCTCTATTCTAAACTTACTGCAGACTATGGTGTTCATGATTTTCCATACTACTTTGTATGGAAGAAACCTATACCTCCTAAGATCAACTTCCTAGTGTGGGGTTTAATCCATGAGAAGCTAAACACCCTTGACATGATGCAGATAAAAGGTATTGACATTTATAACTCCTGCGTTCTTTGCAGTGACGACATTGAATGCCAGGATCACATCTTCCTGCACTGCAAAATAGCTCGTAGAGTTTGGTCTTCGGTGTTACCAAAAGAGGGTTGGTCTTGGGCACTTCCAAGAAACATAAAGATGTTTGCTCTTGGCTGGCACCAAGTTCACTTCACCACTGCAGGGAAATTATTTCGGGATCTAATTCCATCCGCGGTAATCTTTACCATTTGGACAGAACGTAATAGGCGCATCTTCGAGAACAGTTACAACTTCAAGACAAATTCTGATCTTTGTATAGAGGCCAAGTCCATGATCCTTGCTTGGGCAAATACATTGGGCCAAAGAGTTCATATGAATTTTTCTAACGCCATTCTTAATAATTGGGTTGCTCTTTTTATGTAATTGTGTTGTTTTCTCATTTTTTTTTCTTTTAATCTATCACTGGTAGAACTCCTCTGTAAATCCTTTTTTCTTCATATATATATTCCATTCTTATCAAAAAGTAATAGGAACTACTGGGTAGTTGCTACTTCGTGCAGTTGGACCATGCCAAACACCAAAACACTGGATGCATCCATCGACCAGACCGTTGATTGCACTACCTACTTCTATTACACCCATGCCAAACGGATCCTAAAGACACTTACCTGGAAAGGGACATCAGGCCCACCACCTAACTGCAGTAAAAAAAATAAAAACAAAAAACAATCCCATCATTTAATCGGCTTCACGGGTGAGTCGAAACAGATCAAAATGATCGGATCATATGTTTCTGGTTCGACGTAAGGTCATAAAGAAACAAAATCAAAAGTCATACCGTGTTAGATTAAGTCGTGGAGACTCCAAACAGGGCCACACTGCCACCGGTCGGGGTCTTGTAAGTTTCAAAAGTTCCGCTCCATAATGGGAACTCATTACTCCCTTCACTTTCCGCTCAATAATTTTGAAATGAAATTTGAAGTGTGGCCACGGTTTTGGTGGAATGAACTTTTTAGACTTGGGCAATTTGTGAAGAAACAAATAATTTTTGACATATAGCAAATTCCGTTTGAAAGCAACGTATTTTTCTTCTTCTTTTTTAGTCTAACTTGGGGTGGGGAGGTTCGTCCTATATTAACCCAGGCCCAAGTGACGCAAATGCACTTTTGCAGGTGTGTGTGTATCCAATATAATTTGAGAACTAGGCACAAATTTTATAGTTCTTGTGGTAGACAACACTAGTATCCTTACAATAACTAAACATTTGGTCATTGTGACAGTTTTGACGATGATATTCTTCAAACCATACAGGATACAGCATTTCCACTCTCCCCATTTTCTTGCCATTTACCCAGCTCTGAACTTGCACAAAGGGCATGTACCCTGTCTCCGGAGCCATGGGTCGATGCAATTCGTATGAAACTGATGCAAGCATGGCAATCTACGGACGATTTCTCCAAGAAAACACTGCATGTAAGTGCATCCTCTGTGCTTTTCACGTTTACATCCGGCTTAACAGTGTCTGACTTCTTTTGCTCAGGTTCGACTGAAGACGAGGCATGTTGTACTGTTGAACTTTCACTTTGACGGCCAGGAATCTCGTACTTATGAACAGGAAGCGCATTTATTTCTTCCTCACTCAGCGATTCTGCATACGAGCCATTAGCAGAATCCAGAGATCGAAAAATTTCATGGTCGAAGTCATCAAATTCCCTTTCAAGGCGCGCAAGTTGAAATCTGAGTCCCTCTAAACGTCCTCTAGTTGCAAAAGCTATGGATGGTGGCATATGCAACCGAAACTCAGTTTGTCCTAGCAAGCCACGAGCAGCGGCAACATGAGCCTGAAGTTGCATACATCCTAAAACCTGTGGCCATCAAAAAGACCCCAAGAACAAGCCATAGGAGTAAGTTATATGAATTCAGTATCATGAACAACAAAATAACAGTTACAAGAAAACCCATTGAATTGGTGTTCACCGGCCGACCTACAACATGAACATGCACTTGGCTAGGTTCAGGAATAAACCCCGGAAAACCGCCTTCTATATCTCCTGATCTTGTCCCCCGGAAAACGAAACTCATGGTTGTTTCAAATGTGTAAACAGCAAACCTCCCCCGTTTTCAAAACCTCATCGGTAAGAGCATTTCGTACACCATTATGAAATGTTTGTGCATGTCAAAACATATACTTCATTTTTCTTGTGTTAGAAAAATGAAGATTACTCTAAGTGTTGATTTTTTGCGTAAAGTGTTGTGGTTGTAGGAGAGAGGATCTTCATAAAAAACATTATCCGATTCCGATAGTAGAAAAATAATGGGATGTAAATAGGACTCCATACTTGGGAGATTTTGGTCACTTCAGGAAAACATTTGGAAGTGTGTGTACACGCCTGGTTGGAAAAGATTCTTATTCCTATCTTGATTGGCTACTTAAAAATTGAAACGATATATTCCGAGGTCTGTTTTTCTGCGATGGTGGCCTGGGTGGGGGCATGAAAAAAGCACTAACATTGATTGGTGTGCTTGCCATTTCAGCTGTTGGAACTGATCCGGTCTTTATCAGTTTCAAAAAATTGGCTCCATTCATTACTCCCTTCAATTTCCACTTCATTTGGTCACGGTTTTGGTGTCTTTGGAGTGAACTTTAAAGTCAACTAGCTCTTCTGTGTATGCTTACGTTGTCTATTTTAAAGTGTTTTGACCATGGGTCACAGTATCAGCGGGTATTGATATGGTACGTTGATCATAATCACCGATACTTGTTGGTAAGCTCGAAACTTGAATTTCACGTCTAATTTTGATTCTTTTTACCATGGTTGTGAGCTTGTGCCAGAGATGTCGTGCTCAAGTTTGATTCATGCCAACTGCAATGCCCAATATGTCTATAATCTTATAATCTTTGATTTGTAACTGAAATGCTGCGGTTTTCTTCAAGTTTTTTTCGTCTCTGAGATGAACCCAGCTTCTTTTAATCAAATTTGCCCTTTCCTTGTCAAAAAAAAAAAGAAAAAAAAAATCACAACAGAGGGTTGCTGGAGATTAAACACGTAGGCCAACATTGAATCTTAGATTATCTTAACGTAAACAACATAGAGGAACATTAAATAAAGGAGCATGGCAAACATTAAGCCAGGTGCTCCAGCTGCTACCACTGAGTATACTAGTGCCACCACCAGAACAAAGAATGTCGTGTGATTAATGTAGTGCTTCATTTGGATGTCACACCTGCCAAAGCGAAACCTTGTCCCCCACTTATTAGCACTCTTCTCACAGAAAATATGCTTCTGCCGCAGCATAGAGCAAGACTTTAAACATTCTTCGGGATTCAATTGTATGCGCTTCGTGAGGCGCTTCATCGCCAGCACAAGCTCCTCATCACTGCCGGAAGACCCCTAGTGATGTTAGCACACGGACATCTTCAGAAGACTGGATAAGAGTTCCCAGGAGTCCCATGTATGAGCTAAATTTTAGAGTAGGCTCCTCAGCTTGCTCGTAGTCGATCACATGGCTATGTGTGATCATCTGGCATCTATCGACGCCGATAGATGGCAGTTTGAGGATTCCGTTTTCACTGATGAAACTCGGTATCAGAGAAGGGTGCCTGTACAAATCTGGCTCTAGACTGGTAAAGCTCTGACGCACAACATATGCGTCTTTTCCCCTTCAATGCATATTGTTCCATTGCTCCTTCCATATGATGCAGCACCTGATCGAAGCATGGGTCTGGGTTGTACACAGACATCATCTTGGATAAAAAGCCGCCATGTTTCTCTTTGTCAGGGAATCCAACTGACCACAGCGTTTCAAGTAGCATATATGGCAACTGATTGTTCTCCATCAACAAGTCTTGCATCACCAGATCATAGTTCAAGACGAAAACATGGTAACTAAACATGGGATCACTGTAATAATACGGAAACTTATCAGCAATATCCAAGAATTCAAGAATGAAGCATCCATCTAACATCATCATCTCAATGAATTTGTCATCGTTATCTTGCCAAGCCGTCAAGTCTAGATATTTGTAGGAAGCCTTCAGTTGATCCACATGCTTAATCAGTTTAGATGTGTAGGTCTCGATGAAGTGAGAAAGTGCTGTTCTTTTAAAAGCTTGCATTCGTTTCAAGTGACGTTTACCATTGTAGTAAGGACCAATTGAAGTGTGGTTTAGGTATAGCCTCCAACTTCATAGCTGAGATTGTTGTTGTGATCAGAGCCTTAGCGCGGGCTGTGAAGAACAACAACTGGAGGAAAGTTATCATTCAATCTGATTCTCAAGCCACTATTCAGATCTTTATCACCGGAAAATTTTCTCGGATATTTTGGTCTAGGAGGACTGTTAATTGCAGCAGTGGTATTAGTATTCATTATAGGCATGGATTTAGGGAAATAAATTTGAACTATAATTTTGGGCATACCAAAATCTTCCAAGGCATACTGAATGAAGACAAAAAAGTTGTGAAATAGCAAAATCAGATAACCCCTCAATCCAAAAAAAGTTTAATGGCAAATTTGCCCTTTACGTATTAGTGTTAATAATCTTGATTAGTGATTAAATATTTTGTTTTGTGATTAAAATAATTTTCAGAATTATAAGAGTTGTTTAGATGAAAAATGTGAGGAAAAAAAAATCAAAGTTTTGGTTTGGTTAAGAAGGAGAGAAAGAGAAGGAGAAAGTGAGAAAATTCTAATTCTTGATTCAATGGAGGATGACGAGGGTCATCATTCATCTAAAAAACCTAGGAAAATACATATCAACTACAACAATGATCCAGAAATGGCTGATTTCTTAGATTATGAGAATGATTTTACACCCACTCAAACTCAAGCTCAAACTCAAACACAAACTCAAGATGATGATTTTTATGAGCCAAACCCTGATGATGAAGACATTGATGAGGAACCCAATGCTTCTAATACACAGATACATTTATATCCTATACTTAATCTCACTTCTATAGCTCTCAATTATCAAAAGTTAGGTTTTTTGAATCATGGTTCGGCGAAACAGGTTGAGGTTCGGCTCACATCTATGAGCCGAATCTACCAATTGATGAACTGTTCGGCTTACTGAATTTGTTTACTGCATGTGCCGAACTGTTTGCTAGACACTAGTTCGGCTTATATGAAAGTTTCATAGTAAGCCGAACAACATCCTGAATAGCTCGGAAAAAAAATAATTACCGGTTCGGCTTATATTTCGAAAATCGTATGAGCCGAACATCAATTTGTTATTTTTTGGGTTAAAATATTGTTATTGGTTCGGCACATATTGAGAATATCGTAATAGCCGAACCTCGTTAATGTGCTAGGTTCGGCACATATTATGATTATCGAATACGTCGAACCCCTATGCATCTCTATCTGTGACTAGGTTCGGCTTGAAATTTCATGCCGAACTGTTCATATACACTTACAGGAAGCTTTTGTGAAGAACAGTTCGGCTAAAAACGCAACTCAATTTTGAGCCGAACCCAACACTGTAACCGTCATTTAATCGATGAAAAACAGCAAATAGGAGATTGGGTTTGTAAAACTTGCTTTCTTATCCTCATTTCCGGAGTTGGAGATGCAGTTGGTTCAATTTATGGTTCAATTGGTGGTTGATTTTCAGTTTCTACACCTTCATCTTCAATTGGTTCTTCTTCTTCAATTGATGGATTAGAAGACGATTTGGTTTGCCTAGTCCCTGCTTTTCTTTGTACGAGTCATTATGTGGTTGAGTTTAATCGACGATCAAATTTTTACGAATCGACAATTAATCACGATGATGAATTTTTTTTCGCAGGAGGGGGAGAGTTCCGCTAGAGGAGGAGGAGGAAGAAGAGATGGTAAGGGAAACTGATTTTGGTTTTTTAAAAAACTGATTTTAGATTTTTGTATTAAGGGTATATAGGTAATTGAACTACCCATAGGGTACCCCTTATAAGGTCACCCAAGATGGGAATATTGTTTTGTATGCCTAGAAAGATTTTGGTATGCCCAAAATAAGGGTTCATAAATTTTGCAGCTAATAGACTTGCAAAAAAGAACCAAGTTAGGAAGTGGGCTAAAATGTGAATATGTTGTCAGGCCCAATTATTTAGAATTTCCTGATCAGGCTTGTTACATATTTGCTTGATTATATCTTTTGATTTTAGTTGTAATCCTGTATCATGTGGACTCTTTTGCTTGTAAGTAATCTTTTCTTTGGTAATTAGTAAACTGCTTAAGTGAGTGTCTACTTAATATCTTTAGTCCATCTTCGTCGATCAGGGGACTGACAAAAAAAATAAAAAGAAAAACTACTGCGTAGGACAGTGCATCCGGCGACTCTGAAATAAGCCGTTCAGGTAAAGGTAAAACTATGGCGTGCGACTCATTTCAGCCTTCCACATAACATAGTGACCAACCACACTTTCAACGCTCCCCATAAATGGACTTTGTCATCGACAATATCAAGTCAATGATAATATAATATAAAAACTTCTCAAAAACAAAATACAAATGCCAAAAAGAAACTGTCTAATTGAACAAATCAACAAACAGAAATGGTAATCTAATCTTAGTGGTGTCCACAACAATTGTTTTTGCCATCCCACCACCATCATCAACATTTCGTCGTCAAAATATTAAACTATAAACCCAAAGATTATCAACATTTTAAACATAGAGAAGAGGGATATGTGGCAATACACATATGATCTATCTGTGTATGTCAGGTACACCCTCCATGTTTGAAATTATTTCAGGATGTCATGTGTAGGGATTAAAAAGCAAGAAATTAGTTACGTAAAACACTTATAACTTATTTGGATATCAGAAACGGTAGTGCTTCTACTTCTCCAGAAATCTTGTTTCTAAAAATTATTATGATATTGTGTATCCAAACTAACTTTTGATTCTTCGGCTTCCAGAAATAGAAAAGTAATTTCTGGAGTGATATCCAAACACGCTATTAACCTTTTTGTCAATCAAAAGTTCTTTTGCTTGTCACTTGTGGGATTTACTTGTACTCCTGGTATCCAAATATCATCGATCTTCCAGAAGCATAAATCAATTCCAGAAATCAAAAATAAAAACTAACTTCTAATTTTTTTGTATCTTTTAGAAGTCACAAAGTAACTTTTTAAACGATATTCAAACATGCTTTTTAAAGTTTTTTTTCCTCGTTTTACAACTCTAGAAAACGTAAGAAAATTCTAAATACTGTATAAGAAATTATCCATTCTGAGTTAAAAAGTCGCTTCTCTAGAATATTTTTTTGAAGAACAACAAAAAATAAATAAAGTTTGAAAAACAAAACAACTTAAGTTTTGTAATTTTCCTTTTCGAGAAGGCGAATTACTTCTACTTTTAACAGCCAAATGCCGTTGAATTTGCAACTAAATTCCAAATTTCTGAGCCTTAATCATTGCACATGTTCTCAGACCATTATACTTACCCCCACTTACAAAAAACCGTCAGATATTACCTACAAGGCTCTAAAAACTACCACTATTAGAAAGAATTTAAAAAAGAAGACTCCCAAGTCTCAAAACTCTCCACCATGTTTCATCTCTTTTAAGTCTTTACCAAAGATGGATTCAAGGGTTGCTTACAGAGACAATCTGCAGGCAATTTCGTTAGGTGATGAACGAGTCAAATAGATCTCCTCAAAGGACAAGTTATGATGCCGTACAAACAATTGGTTTGCTTACATGTTTTTGAAGTTGACTTAGAAGCCTTCCTCCCCCCATCCAGTTGTCAGCAGAATATATCCATGTCTAAATGACAGCAGAAATGAATCATCATTGTTTTGCTTATTCAAAGGTATAAAACATTGGATCATCAACTTGCACATTCTTTTATCTCCTCAAACTCCATTCCAAGACCAAGAAATTCGAAAGGCGAAGCAGAGTTTTAATCTGCAGAGAAAATTTTGTGAAAGATGAGTAACAGTAAGTGGAAGAAGATTTGGCCAATTCATGACAACACAAGGAGCGTTAAGGTCCAGCTTGTGATTCATGATTTGAAAAGTTTGCCGATACCTTCTTCTGGTTTGACAAAAGATACCAGTGCTGCTGAGAATTTGATTGTCAGGATAGAATGGAAAGGTTTGAAAAACGGAAGAGCTTTACTGCCCAAAGGAGCCCCGAAGAATTGCACGTCAAGGCAGGGGATCAAACCGGACGGCAGTGTCAACTGGGATGAAGGGTTTGACCATGACTGTAAGATCAAATTGATGGATGATTCCCAGAGTTTCAAAAGCTGGTTCATACACCTTGAGGTTCAAGTAAGTTGATTAACCCTGAATCTTCATAATACTATGCTTCTTTTTGTTCAGAAAACATATTGGATATAGAACTAGTAATCCTGATTTTGAAACTTAAAAATTTTATCTAGGAAATGAATCAGAAAACGAATGCTTCAACTTCGGTGCTCGCCAAAGCTGAGATTGATATAGCAGAATTTGTATCAGCAACTACATCCAAGAGCACAATCAGTTTACCAGTCAACTGCACTTTCAGAGGCACTACAGCAGAAGCAACCTTGACCGTAAGTTTGAGATGATAAAAGCCATTTTGGTTCAACCAGCATGTTAAATCATCTAATTAACTTTCCAAATCTTTGTATTCCAGATGGAACTCAACTTCTTCGACGTCCAAAGCAAGGGGAGCAATGGGTCAGTGTACCCACTAGCTTCATGCATGAGGCTTCCTCAACATCATCGGAAAACATCCAAAGACTTTGATGATCGTCCAGAGAAGAATGAAGCTAGCACGTCTACATCTCCTCCCAAGCACTCAATTGATTCCTCTGCAATATCACAAGCCGAGGAGGAGCCTGCACTAGGTTACAGGAATCTGACTGCAACAAATATCCTCCTTGTAGACCTCGAGAATACCAAGACTGAAAGCGTCAAACAAGGTAAAAGGGAACAACTCCCAGCGGATCAGCAGATTAAAGCACCTCGTGCCAAACTGATCAGACGCCTTTCATGGAACAGAAAAAAACCGCTGAACTTCAGAAGCCTTAGTCATCCTAGAGACACCCCACTGCTGAACAAAAGCAATGGTGAAGGTGGAGGGGATGATATCGACAACGACCGACGCTACCAATTGATACCCCCGGAACAAAATCCAGTTCAAGACAACACTACTAAAGTCAGCAACAATGCCTTCCAGGATTCTGAGTTTGCAGGCAGTGACCGGTTTGAGATTGGGGATTGGGAAGAAAAAAAATTGGTAAGCAGAGATGGAAAAATTGAACTAGATGCCAAAGTATTCCTTGCTTCTATTGACCAGAGGAGTGAAAAAGCTGCAGGCGAGAGTGCCTGTACAGTTCTTGTTGCCGTGATTGCTTACTGGCTGCACCAAAATCCAAGAACCCTACCACTGAAATGCGAACTGGATAAACTAGTACGGGAAGGCTCTTCAGAATGGAGAAATCTCTGCGAAAAGGAGATTCACTGGAATACATTTGCAGACCGGCATTTTGACCTTGACACTGTGTTACAGGAAAAGATACGACCACTATCTGTGGTTACAGAGAAGTCGTATGTAGGTTTCTTCAAAGTCAGTGATAACACTGAGCACCTAGAGTATATGCAAGGTGCTCTGTCTTTTGATGATATATGGGAGGAGCTCCAGAAAAATGAAGCAACTTCGGAAGAACAAGTTTACATATTGAGCTGGAATGACCACTTTTTTGTTCTGAAGGTAGAAGCTGAAACAATTTACATAATTGACACGCTAGGGGAGAGGCTGTACGAGGGCTGTGACAAAGCCTACATTCTGATGTTCAACAAAGATAGTAGGATCTCAAGAATTCTGCCAAAAGAAAGCACCGGAAATACGAAAACAAAGGATAAGGCGGAGACTAATGGGAGATCTAAGGAAAAGGCAGAGACTAAGGCAAAATCAAAGGAAAAGGCAGAGACTAACACAAAGTCAAAGGAGAAGGCAGAGACTAACGCAAAATCAAAGGATAAGGCAGAGACTAATGTGAAATTAAAGGAAAAGGCAGAGACTAATGCGGAGGCTGCTGGCAGACAAGTGGGCGACCAAACTCCAAGAGAAATAATAAGTGAAGGAAAAGCTGCTTGCAAAGATTATATCAAGGAATTTCTAGCATCTCTTCCACTGAGAGAACTGCAAGAAGAAATTGAAAGAGGTGGGACGGTACAATCTTCGCTACATCACAGGCTGCAAATTGACTGCCATTACACTGCTCCTTGCACTTAGATTTATATTTACACAATTTTAATAACTTGAATGGGGAAACATTTTTATGACACTGCTGGAATTTTGGTTCTTTCATACCAACATCATAATCTATCACCTATACTAAATTGTATTCTCATACTTAGCGAATCTGCTAAATCATTATGGTCTCTTAGCAGTCAACTATTTACTGATCATCAGTAGTAAACCGACCGACCATGTCTTTGACGGAAGTCAACTAGCAATACGTTCAAACCCTCTAGGCCTCTACGAAAACCATAATGCAACCCCAAAATGAAACACAACAGATCCTCATATCTGAAATCAATTCTATTAACAGTACTGTCTTTTCCACAGTTTCTTGGCATGTAAATGCCTATTTTTTCATATACAACTAGATTTCAATGAAGATGTTGAAAACTACCGTGTTTGGCTAAAATAGTTATTCTTCGCAAAGATTTATACACCATTAATCTTGAACAAAAAGAACAAAATCTTAGATCCATATCAAGATACCTTAGTTACGTTCATGTTCAGCTGTCGTAGAGAGTGCCCAATTTGCTCTGACCATTTAATGAGACAGCTCATGTTGCCTATCCGTCCCCGCTCCCAATGTTAAGAACACTAAAGCGAGGTTATAGCTGACCTGTGGGCTATGTCATATACTGAGATGAGAATCTCTGCTCCTATAAGTATAATGATAAGCCACTCCAGGAAATCTGATTTCCTATTCTGAAGAATTTCCTGTAAAAAGCGAATATTGTGCTGCAAGGAAGAAACATTACACATTAGTAAGAGAACCTTGATTCCAGTGACGAGTTCGGCCGTAAAAAACACCATCAATCAAAAAGATTATTGTAAAGAAATGCAAGAAAAAACATGTACCTCAACAAACTTTAACTTAAAATCAAGGGTTTGAAATCTTTGAGTCAATTCAAATTCATCTCGAAGGTACTCCCATATCTGGGCATACTTAGCATCTTTCCAGGCAATGTCTGATCTGAAAATCCCAGGAAATTAAAATTGGCTAAGCGCCATACACAAAAGGCTGAGCTTGTATCATAATTCCCAGTTGGCAGCAGCATTTGCAGGAACAAGATCATATATAAAGATTAAACCATCCTTTTCAGGGAAGAAACAGGCGTTAATTTAAAGTATAAACTATAAAATAAAATAGACACAACCATATCTTAAACACATAAATGGAGAGCAAGATCTTTTTATGGTCGTTTTCAACCCACTATGGTTTATGGTACAAAAGGCAGTCCCAACATCTCAAATTAGGCTTTTGTGTCGAAACTCGAAATGCAGAAACCCTCGAGTAAAAACATCCTTGAACTAGTTTCAAAAGGTGTGTGCATTATCAGCTGTTTCGAATGGAAGATGAATAATGAGGAAAAGTGACCCCGTTCAAAAGTGTCATCATCTGTACTTGCTAGCTAAGCAATTGATTACCTCTCAAAAAGCCCAAGCTTAAGAATAACATCAGCAAGATTAGAATTCGCTTTCCCAACAAGTTGAAATAGCTTTTTTCTTTCCATGGTAAAGGTTCCTGTTTTCTCCATTCCACGATTAATGTCTGTAAATTCTGCAACCATCCCATCAACCTGAAAGAGATAATGAACCTGTAAGTTTGTTCTTCTTGCTGAAACAAAAAAAAATGACTATTTTACCCATTTAAGAGATATACCTGCCGGACATAGTAATCAAGAGCAATACTTTGCCCAAGGACGCTACCAATTGTACGAATCCCATCAATGTTTACGTACTGCAACATTATATAATCTAACCCGCCTTCCATCCAAGTCTGCAAATTTGGGATCTCTCTCACCTCGTATTCTAAAATTACATTTACACACACAAAGAGAAAAAGGTCAGGATAGTGATAATCCGGCATCCTAAAAGTGCCATAGAAATTGCGAAGGCTGGCAACAACAAAGTAAAAATTCTTGCAGTATAAACAGCATGATAGCAGTTAGACCAATGTGACACATTATAACCAAAATGATAGTAAAGAGCAGATCATATAAACAAAAAAACATCATCCGATAATAAGTAAATACCATTTGCATCATGCTAATTTCTGGGTGCACTGGTTCTTGCCAAAAATAAAAATATGGGGCAAACTCTCAAATTTACCGAATAAAAGATTTTATGCAAAACGTGCTAATTTATGTTTGTTACCAGGATTTTGCAGTCATCACCACCATCTATCTTATGCTTTAACAGAGCATTCAACAGAATATGTTTTCTAGTAGTGTAAGACCGGGCTCTAAACTTTGAAAGTAGTACCACAAAAACGAAGATATAAAGAGGCTAAGAGCGGGAACTTTATAATAGACTGAGCATTATAGAAAATATCTCACCATCTTTCCTCATTTCAGGAAGCAACCCTGAAGCATGTCTCTCTATGATTTTCAGATACCCATCAACGTCGCTATCTTTAATATTAAACAAAACAGCAGATCCATATTGAAAAACTACCATATAACAGTAATCGCTCCCACTTAAGCTAGCCTCCAAGTCCTGAAACAAGGAGTTTAAAAAGGAATTTGGAGTCGAGATATGTTTTCTCGCATTCCCGGTAGTAAAAAGAAAAAATATACATTCAATCGCTTATAGGTGTGATATGGAACCAATAGTGTCGCGCATTGCAAGGTTTTTGGGATAAAGAAATATCCAGGTCATACCAAGACCAACCCAGGCCATACCAAGACTTTCAATCAGGAGAACAGGGTTTCAGAAACATTAGAGACATCACTCATGCAGATGCTTCAAGCAATATTCAATACTTGGATTCACTTCACAATTCTAACAAGACCACTAAGGAATTAAGCTGACGACCTCTTAATATTTTACTTTGTGTGATACCAATAATGGTACAAAGTAGGTACACCACATACATTTCAATGTTCCAGATTACACTTCTCAAGAACACTTAACCTTATGCTATTTGTATCCTACAATATACTTGTCATATGACATTCAAATGTTAACTTAAAAACAGGATTCTACTTGGATTTTTAGGTCATAACCCATGTACCAATGAAATGTGTTCCACAATAAACAGGGTTCGGTTACACCGCAGAATTAGGACAGCCAAAACCAAATATTGAGGAATAACTTACATGAGGATTTGAATTGGTATCCCCAAATCGAAGAACAGCATAGTTAGTCATTCTTGAAGTAGGCGGAATGTGATTAGCTTTATTCCAATCAATCAAACTTCTCAAATCAATACTGCAATCAATAAAACTCGTCTCAATTTTCCACAAAAATCACAAAACTATAAACATGAAAAAAAAGAAGGAAAACAATGAATAGAAAAAATCAAACCTGGTAGATAGAAAAAAAGATCTAACAGGAATAGAAGCTCTAATTTCCTCAACAGTATCATACACAACCCCTGAAAACGAAGCTGAATCATTCAATTCAACTGGATTAGTTGAAGCAGAAGCAGCAGCAGAAGAAAACCCACGAATACTTACAGAACCAGCACCGTCACCACTACCATTTCTATTAACAGATACAAAACCTAGATTCCGATTAGTGAAAAATGGGGTTGTTGTTCTTGGACAAGAGAAACAACGAATTGTATTCTTAGGGATAATGAGACAAGGTTTTGCAATAATAGATGATGATGATTTGATTGTAAAAAGCTTCAGAGAATTACGAACTCCTAACATTTCTGCAACCCCACAGTGGAAGTTGTGGAACCAATTCTTCCTCTCCAAGTATAAATGAAATCCAAAGGTTCTCTTGGGGAATTAGGGTTTTAGGAGTACCCTTTACAGGGAAACTATGATTTCAGTACAGGACGCCTTGGGGGCTTTGGTTGGTTGATTATCTTGCGTTTGTGGCTTGAGAGATTATGTACACATGTTGAAAAGGAGAGACCCTTCTGTTTCGTAACCTGGTATAGGGGTGGAAGAAACCATTAGAGGGGTTGAACTATGATAATAATGTCTAGTTAGTTGTTAGGGGGTGACCTTTCATCATTAAACCTAAAAAAAAAAAGGAAAAACTATTTATTTCTAATCATCGACAACAACCAAAAATCAATCATCACCAACAACAATTAAATAATCAATCATCACCAACAACAATTCAAAATCATCATCAATCACCCTTCCATCGATCAAACCTAAAAAAAAAAAAAAACCTTATTTTCTAATTCTAATCAACAACCCAAAATCAATCTATTGCAAATGAGATTGAAGTATGTTATTTTTTCTCAATCACTCGAAAAAACGATTTCAGAACCAGTTACGGTTGGCTTTTTCTTTTTAGAAACCAACCGTAACTAGTTACAGTTGGCTATTTGGTTTTCAGAAGCCAACCGCAACTAGTTACAGTTAGATTTAGTGAGTTACGGTTGGTTCCGAAAAGCCGAATATATCAGTTATGGTTGGATTCAATGAGTTATGGTTGGTTTCGGAAAATCAAAAACATGAGTTACGGTTGGATGTAATGAGTTACGGTTGGCTTCAAGCAAAAAAAAAATGTAACTTTTTACGGTTTAGATAAGGGGATTTTAAAATTATTTACTAGTGAGCCCTATTTTGTCTTATTATAGCAGCCCTTATAACAGATTACTTTGTTTTGGAGAAACCCTTTTGTTTTGGCCCCCACGTTGCAATTTATACTGCCAGAAGTTCATTAGGATCGGATAATATCAATGACCTGAGTTAGAAACCCATCAATTAAAAAAAATGTATAATAGGACATATAAGAGACCAGAATGCCTTTTTCTCAGCAATAATTTTGGCAAGAAAATTTAAGAGACAAGGAAGTAAATAACAGCATGCCCAACCAAACATGTCAAAACGATTGAGAGACAGTTAACTGGACTCTACCAATTTTAGGAGCAGCAAAAATCAACATTGTTACAAAATAGAACAAGGATACTAATTAACATGTCTTTAACTAGCTTGATACTAACATCTTACAATGTTTTCTGCAGTAAAAAATCAAGTGATTTGAAATACAGACAAATAAGGAAGGGGTGTGCTGATAACTATAAGGCCTAAAAATGGGGAGTAAAAAAAATAAAATAAATAACCATCCACATTAAGTCTAGCTACACAAGTCTCGTGAACCTTGATAACAGAGTATTAATGGTGAAATCATATTTTTCTATTACAGATAAGGTGAATAAGATTAAAAACAGTTATTCGCACGTATGGTACACACAAGTGCATTAATAGAAATACAGAAACTTCACATGACAGTCACATGAATAACGGTTAACCTACACTGCAGCATACTCCTTATCTTACACCACTTCATTAACTTCAGCTGTAACACCATTATCAGCTGACAAATTTGAGTACGTCTCAAAATCCCCCTTAAGCTGATGGGAGGAGCAATCATTTCAACTTGAATCTCCGCGATGAAAATCTAGGACCATGTAGAGGTTTAGTGAAGATGTCTGCAATTTGATCCAATATGTTGACGTAGTAGACATCCAAAGGGTTGCTCTGCATTAGCTCTCTAATAAATTGATATTCCAGATGGACATGTTTCATTCTACAATGCATGAAAGGATTTGATGCAAGTAAGATGAAACTGATATTATCACAAGTAAGTTTAGGAATACCAGTAATTGGAAAATAAAGATCATGTAGGATATAACATATCCAAACTATCATAGAAACACTATGAGCAAGTGTTATATACTCAGCTTCTGTACTTGATCTAGCCACAGTAGTTTGCTTCTTAGAGGATCAAGAAACAATATCCATCAGTTAATCTCCTGTCATCAACACAGTCAGCCAGTCTGCATCTGAAAATCCCAAAAGAAAAGAAGTTCTTATTGTAAAATGTAATCCAAACATCAAAGTTCCTTTTATATATCTCAGTATCGTCTTAGCTGGCATAAGATGAGGAACTCTTGGATGCTGCATATACTGACAGACTAAATACATAGCATAAGAAATTTCCGATCTTATCCAAGTAATATAATGAAGAGCTACAACAAGTGATTTATATTTTATAAGATTTTCCAGTAGTTCCCCTACATCCTTGCTGAATTTTTGTGAAGTTGCATTAGGAGTCTGACAAGGTTTGTGTCTTTTCACATGATGCTTGTGTAATAAATCAAAAGCATACTTAGTCTGAGAGAGAAATAATGATTCAGTATTTCTTTTAATCTTTAGACCAAGAAGATAGTATAAATCACCTAAGTCTTTAATAGGAAACTACAATTACAGCTGAGAGACAATGCCTTTTAGAAAATCAGAGCTAGACCTAGAGAGTAAAATGGCATCTATATATATTAGAACAACTGTGATTTGAGAACCATCAGTATGAACAAAAAGAGAAGGATCTCCTACTGAATTTACAAACTTTAGGTTTGTTACGGTTGAACTCAACTTTTCATAACATGCACTGGGTGCTTGCTTGAGTCCATAAATTTCTTTGTGTAGTTTGGAGACATGATTTGGTCCGGATGTATCAACAAAACCAGGTTGTTGGATCGTTTACACTTCTTCCTTTATATATTCATGCAAAAATGCATTGCTAACATCCAACTGGTGAATATGCCAATAAAACTGCACAACCATTGATAAAATCACTTTAACTGTAGTTGGTCTAGAAACATGACTAAAAGGTTCATCAGAATCAATTACCTGTTATTGATGATAACCATTTGCCAACAATATGACCTTGTATCTCTTTATGATTCCATATGTATTATGTTTAATTTTGAAAACCCATTTTCACCTAACTAGACTGTAATCATCAGACAGTAAACTAGCGACCAAGTTCCAGCTTGAATAAGAGCATTATACTCATATACAAAAGAAGCTCTCCAAACTTCCTCATTGTGAGTAGCTGTAATACATGTAGGAACTGTAACTTTCTTGTTAACAATAAAATCAGCATGTAATGGATGCTTAGTAGCAAAATATAATTTTGGTGTTCTAATTCCATATTATCCCTAGTAGTCATGTTATGATCATTCTTAGTATTAGGGACAACAGAAGAAGGAATCAAAGAAGCAGAGTTAGTATGAGAACACATGACTAAGAGATGTATAAATGATAACAGTTGATCCTTCTACAGTTGTGTCAACTGGCACAATTGATCCCAATTTAGTTGTGTCAACTGTTACAGTTGATCATGCTATATATAGTTGTATCAACTTCTGAAGTAGAATGCATGAGTTGATGATAGGGGAAAGATGATTCATCAAAATATAAATGTCTAGAGATGTAGATAGTACCAATCAGTGGATCAAAGCATCTATATCCTTTTTGAGCACGAACGTAGCCTAAGAGACATAATGTTTACTCCTAGGCTCAAGTTTGTTGGAAGTATATGGTGTAGGCCATGGAAAATATGAACACTCAAAAACTTTGAAAAAGTTGTAATCAGGTTTTTGACGAAAGAAAAGTTCAAAAGGTGTAAGAATGTTGATGGATCTTGTGGGCAGTGTATTTATAAGATATAATTTGCATTGATCAGGGTCGTCTTAGGCCTAGGGCGAGATGGTCGACCACCCTAGGCCCAATAAAATTGTGCACAACCTATTCAGCCATTTTACCTAGTAAATGAAGGGTGGTGAATAATCAAAATTTTGAATTACAGAGAATATTAATGAGATCGATTAATAGTTTAAGTGATGCTAATTTTTACAAATTTTTAGCTTGTACTTATCGAAAGTAGGCATGTCAATGGGTGCCTAATTACCCGGAACCGGACTGGATCCGGTTGAATTGGGTCCGGTTCTGGGTCCTCATATTGGACCCATTAGTAGTTTTAATACCCGACGGGTAGAGTTAGTTTCGGATCCGACGGATACCCGCGGTTCCCGGATACCCGACCTAAATTTGCTTAAAACCTCAAAATAAGGTATCAGCTATGATAATTCTGCCTGTCACTCTCTGAAACCTCTCGACCTGAGAACCTAAACTATGCTTGAAAAAGAGATTTCCATGGCGACTGTTGAATCGACACGATTTCGTTACTATCCCATGCCTTTTGTAGTTTAATTTTATTCCTTTTCTAGCTTAATCTACCATTTCTAAGTAATTTGATTTTCCTGACATTATTATTGGTAGTTAATAGAGAAGAATCAAAGTTATTCAAGTTTCGGCTTGATTAATAAGGATGGGTTATGGCAAAATTCAAACTTTGAATGAGTTCTATATGGAGTTAGATGGTGTTTTTAAACGAGAAAAAAGCCGAAGAACACTAGTTGTTGTCACTGTTTGTTGGGAAGTGAATGGCTGAATTAGAGACTGTTTCGGTGTGTGAATGTTTATAAATGTTGGGTTGTATTCAAGCATGAATTTGCAGGTGAAGAAGACATATGAGGAGCTCAATATAGTAGGGAGAGACGCACCTCTTGACAGCAACAAAATTGCACATAAATTGTTTGATGAAAAGCCTGAATTAAGAAAAAAAGGGTAAAAGTTATTATTTCATTCTTTACTTATTCAGTAATTGTAGGGGTGATTTGTTGGTGGATTTTGATTAATTTGATCGTTTAGGATATGGGATATGTGGCTTATTAAATTTCCAAAGCTTTGTGATTGAAATTACTCCTAGGCGTACTAAAGCATCGTTTAACATTGCGTTCCAATCTATCTAATGGTGGAATGTTCTGAATTTATGTCGTTTGATTCATTGGGGAATGATATCTTTGTTTGTGTCTATGTTCCTAATCTCAATTTAATTTCATTGGTTCACAAGCTTGGGATTTGTTGAAATACCCGTTTAATACCTGGAATCGGTGGGTACCCGGCTGTTTAATAGGGTCCGGTTCTGGGTTCACTAATTTAGGAACCGGACCCGGAACCGCTAGGACCCGGAACCGGGAAAAATAATAGGGTCCGGTTCTCGGTAATATGATACCCGGGAGGAACCGGACCCGTTCACAGCCCTAATCGAAAGTATTTTTAAATTTTTGTTAATCCTCAAAACTTATCCTCCGTACTATTTGCTAAATTACAAAGTTATTATAAATCACTGAATTTAGAATATTTATTTTTTAAACACTTTGCGGCATTTGTGATATTTTTTTATAGCGAAAACAAGATAAAAATGGTAAAAAAAATATGGGCGGCCTTCGTCCGCTTCGGTGTTAGCTAGCACTGTGACTTTCTTAAACACAATTTTGATTATTTCTGAACTCTTGCTGGACTTTTATATGCATGCATAAGGATTGCTCAGCTGATTTAATCATTGATTCTTCATTTACTCCCTCCGTCCCACTATTATGTGACCTATTTATCTTTAGATTTTGTCCCATAATAAGTGACATATATCACTAAACAAGGAGATATTTTTAAAATTATCCTTTTAATTAATTATAAAGAAATATGCATAATTTGATAGGCATGTTTATATTCGTTAAGTAGGTGTTTTAAAATGCTTTTCAATGGTATGAAGTTTGCGAACATCCATGGTGTGGTTTGAGAGATAAATCATTTCAAAATTTCACTAGTTATTATCCATAAGAGTGTAATTGTAAAATGCTTAAAAGTACTATTTTCCCTTGTTTGCCTTAAAAATTGTGCAAACTTACAGGGGTGTATTGGATCAGGATTTATATGGATAAAAATGGATACTAGTTTTACCAGAATCTAGTGGATTCATAATGTTTTTAAAAGAATCACTTAGATTCTTATATATATATAATTTTGCATTATAAAGGATTAAGTTAGGATTAATTTTGATAAAATGAATTACCAAATCGGGTAATATAGTTGAAAAAATATATCAAGGTTATCATGTGAAGATGGGTGGTGGTGGCCGGTATTGGTGGTCATTGGTGATCTGTGTTGGTGGGCGATGGTGGTGGTGGTGGTTGGTGATGGTACTTGGAGGTCGTTGTTAGTGGATAGTGGTGGTTTTTGTTGGTGGTGGTCGATGGCGGTGGTCAATGCTGGTGGGTGATGGTAGCGATGGTGGTGGTGGTGCACGTGCTGGTTGGTGGTGTGTGGCGGTGGTGGTTAGTATTGGTGGTAATGGGTGGTGGTGATGGAAAAACGTAACATGCTGTGATAAAAAAAGCAAACCAAAAAAATAAAAAATATTGTCCATAAAAATCCATGAAACTCTTATGGTTTGGGTTGAGATTACTATGAGATAATAACATACATATTTTCACTACAAATATCCATAAGAATCCTAATATATCTTGTTTATCAATTATCCTAAGAAATCTTAAAAGAATTGAATACCTAGGATAATTGTGGAATCTTAAAAAATCAATATTGAATACCATGGATATATAATGATTTCTTATATATCCTAATTGAATACCTAGGAGATTTTAGGATTGTTAAATATCCGTATAACTACTAATCCAATACACCCTTGTTAAACTAGGGCACTTAATAGTAGGGAGGGTGGAGTATTATTTGTGCTCATATATTCTACAAATAGGAGGCCCTCTTTTGAAAGTTCGCAACAAGCATAAAATGGTAGAGACGGTCCTGGCAGTGATTAGAGCTTCAGTTCAAAATACATTTGGTAGACCAGAATGAAATAAAAATGCTCCGGTGATACCTAGTAAATGTTTATGCTTGACCAACCACACCTTTCTGTTCAAGTATGTGAGGACAAGTAAACTCATGAGGAGAAAAAAAATTAAGCACAAAAAATTATGAGAAAGGTGTTTAAGAACTCACCACCATTATCTATTCCGATAGTTATATAGAATTTTTTCTATTGTTATAACAAATGATTGAAAAGCATGTTTGAAGTCAAATTTTGAGGCTAAAGGTAAGACCTAGCAATATTTTTGTAATCATCAATTGTATTATCATAATACACATAGCTAGATTCAAAAGACACATGACATGGACCCAGAGATCCATGTGTAACAACTCTATATGTTGTATTTCAACATTACAAGATATTTGAAAAGGAAGTTTTTGACTTCTACCGACTTTGCATTCATTACATGTAAATGGCTTATTGGAAACAGTCTTAAGATTTATATGACTATAGATTTTCTGAAGCGTTTGAAATGAGGGATGTCTAGTAGAACTGTTAATGATCATTCCTTTACTTATAATGATATCCTTGTAGTACCTCAATTATATCATAATCTTTTTTGTCAGTTCATAATCATATCTGATAATAATTGCTCATTAACTCTTAATTCAAATGGTTTCTCTGTTATGGGTCTGACTTCTGGGAAGATGCTCTTCCAAGGTCCACATAAAAATGGGCTATAGCATATCAACTTCAACACCTCCATGTATGCTTTCAACACCACAAAAACCGACAATGTTCTTCTACATAAAACATTTGGTTATCCCTCATTTCAAACGCTTCTGGAAATATAAAATCATTTATACCTTAAGAATGTTTTCAATAATCCATTTACATATAATAAATGAAAATCCCATAATAGTCAAAAACTTCGTTTTCAAATGTTTTGTCATGTTGCAAAACAACCTCTGGAATTATTACACATGGATTTGTAGGGTCCATGTCATATGTCTTTTGTATCTGGATATGTGTATAATGCAAATATAACAGATGATTACAAAAATATTGTTGGGTCTTGCCTTTAGCCTCAAAATCTGACTTCAAACATGCTTTTCAATCATTTGTTGTTATAATCTTCTTTTGTAATAACCATCAGAACAAACAATGGTGGTGAGTTTCTTAAACACCTTTCGCATAAATTTTTGTGCTAAAAAAAGCATTTCCCATGAGCTTACATTTCCTCACACAGCTTGAACAGAATGGTATGGATGAGGTCAGGCATAAAAATTTAATAGGTATCACTAGAACATTGTTATTTCAATCTGGTCAGCCAAATGTATTTTGGATTGAAGCTCTAATCACTGCAAACTATATTATAAATATACTGGCCACAAGATCCATCAACTTTTTTACACCTTTTGAACTTTTTTTTTTTGTCAAAAGCCTGATTACAACTTTTTCAAAGTTTTTGGGTGTTCATGTTTTCCATGGCTTAAACCATATACTTCCGACAAACTTGAGCCTAGGAGTAAACATTGTGTCTTATTAGGTTACAGTCTTGCTCAAAAAGGATATAGATGCTTTGATCCTCTCACTGGTACTATCTACATCTGTAGACATGTATCTTTTGATGAATCATCTTTCCCAATTATTAACTCATGCATTCTATATCATAAGTTGATACAGTTGTAGCAGGATCAACTGTAATAGTTGACATAACTAAAATGGGATCAACTGTGCCAGTTGACACAATTGTAAAAGGATCAATTGTTATAGTTGATACATCTCTTAGTCATGTGTTCTCATACTAACTCTACTTCTTACATTCCTTCTTCTGCTGCTCTTATCACTAAGAATGATCATACCATGACTATTAGAGGTGAGAATGGATTAGAACACCAAAGTCATAATTTTCTACTAAGTATCAGTTACATGCTTCTTTTATTGTTAACAAGAAAGTTACAGTTCCTACATGCATTACAAACACTGACGAGGAGGAAGTTTGGAGAGATGCTTTTAAAGATGAGTGTAATGCTCTTATTCAAGCTGGAACTTGGTCACTAGCTTTACCATCTGATGATTATAAATTAATTAGGAGCAAATGGGTTTTCAGAATTTAAAATAATGCAAATGGAAGCATAGAGAGACACAATGCTATATTGTTGGCAAAAGGTTATCATCGATAACATGAAATTTATTTTGATGAACCTTTCAGTCTTGTTGCTAGACCAACTACAATTAGAGTAATTTTATCAGTGGTTGTGAAGTTCGATTGGTGTATTCACCAGTTAGATGTCGGCAATGCATTTTTGTATAGATATCTAAAGAATGAAGTGTGCATGATACAAACCACCTGGTTTTGTTAATCCATCCGGACCAAATCATGTCTGTAAACTACACAAAGCAATTTATGGACTCGGGCAAGCACCCAGGTCATGGAATGAAAAGTTGAGTTCAGCACTAACAAATCTAAAGTTTGTAAATTCAGTAGAAGATCCTTCTCTCTTTGTTCATATCGATGGTTCTCAAATCATAGCTGCTCTGATATATATGTAGATGACATTTGACTCACTGGATCTAGCTCTAATTTTCTAAAAAGCATTATCTCTCAGCTGCAATTGCAGTTTTCTATCAAGGACTTAGGATATTTGCATTATTTTCTTGGTCGAGAAATTGAAAGATACACTTAATCGTTATTTCTCTCTCATACTAAGTATGATGTTGATCTTTTACACAAGCATCATATGGAAGGAGACAAACCTTGTCAGACTCCTAATGCAGCTTCAGAAAAATTCAGTAAGGATGCAGGGGAACTACTGGAAAATATTATTAAATATAGATCACTTGTTGGAGCTCTAGATTATATTACTTGGATAAGACCGAAAATTTCTTATACTGTGTATTTAGTCTGTCAGTACATGCAACATCCAAGAGTTCCTCATCTTATGGCAGTTAAGAGGATACTGAGATATATAAAAGGAACTTTGGGGTTTGGATTACATCTTACAATAGGAACTTCTTTTCTTTAGGGATTTTCAGATGCATACTGGCTGGCTGTGTTAATGACAGGAGATCAACTGGTGGATATTGCATATTTTTGGGCTCTAATATTGTTTCTTGGTCCTCTGAGAAGCAAACTTTTATGACTAGATCAAGTACAAAGGCTAAGTACGGGACACTTGCTCATAGTGTTGCTGAGATAGTTTGGATTTGTTATCTTTTACAGGACCTCTATTTTCCAATTAATGGTATTCCTAAACTTACTTGTGATGTTATCAGTTTCATCTTATTTGCATCAAATCTTGTCACGCATTTTAGAATGAAACATGTTCATCGACTATCACTTTATTAGAGAGCTATTGCAGAGTAAAGCTTTAGATGTCTACTATGTCATCACATTGGATCAAATTGCAGAGATATTCACCAAACCTCTACATGTTCCTCGATATTCAATGTTGAGATTCAATCTGAATATGTTGCTCCTCCCATCAGCTTGAGGGGAGATATTGACACAGTCTCGACTGTGTAAGAAGATGATGGTGTTACAACTGAAGTTAATGAAGTGGTGCAAGATAATGGGTATGGTGCAGTGCAGCTTAACATTTAATCTTGTGATTGTGCAGTTTTTGTATTTCTGTTAATGCACTTGTGTGTACCATACGTGTGAACAATTAGTTTTAATCGTCGGATAATCATTATATAAATAACAAGACATAGTATTAAATTTGTAATGAATTTTATTCATCTTCTCTCCAATAGAAAGATTTGATTTAACCATTGGTGCTCTATTATCAATACTATGTTATTGTGACAATAAGCTTAATCACAAAAAGGATACAAGAATCACCTGACAAGCAAAATCACTACGAAAACATAATAAATACCATTTTGTATTTTTCAGTTATGTAAATGTTTTTTTTTTCGTAAATAACTTTGTAAATAAGAGGTCAAACGAGGCGGTCATTGCATTGTCAAACAAAATCAAGCATTATCCAACAAAATCAATGTAACTCCCTCAAGTCTGAACCTGCTAGTTTATTTTTGGGGTAATTTCCGTTACCTCTCCTGTAAAGATTGGTAATTTGCATTACCTCCCTACTGAAATAAAATTAGGAAAACCTCCTCTCATCAATAATTCTGCCTATTTCAAGTTAGATGACTCATCACTAACTTACACGTGGTTCTTTGTAGGGGAGGTAATGCAAATTACCAATCTTAACAGGGTAGGTAATGCAAATTATCAATTTTTACAGGGGAGGTAACGCAAATTATCCCAAAAAAATAAAAACCATGTGTAAATTAGTGTTGAGTCAGCTAACTTGGAACAAACGGAATTATCGATGAGGTGAGGTTTTGCTAATTTTATTTTTGTAGGGGAGGTAACGCAAATTACCCCTTTATTTGTAATCTTTCAAACATGGGTAGGGTGTTGGTAAGCTAGCTATCAAAGTCCATATGAAGGTAATCAACATGGAATTAGAAGCCATCCATAAAGTAATAGATGCAAAACATGTCAAACCTATGGATATTTATCAAGGAGTCAAATGGGTTTGTGAGAAAGGAAATAGAGACATATATCTGTAGGTAATATCCAGATTCCTTAATGTTGTGTTGGAAACATGACGATGGTAAAATGGACAATTGATAGTCTGATTTGAGATATTATAGCTTTTTAAAATAATAATTTCAATAAATGTGTATGTACCTATGAACCAAGAGACGCCAATAATATGGATAGTTTTTTTAGCTAAATGTCAGTTTAGTTTAGGTGTAGAGTGAAGCAGTTCAGTCAATTTTCAATTGTGGAGTGAAATAGTTCTCCTCTCAGATCTTAAAAACGTAGCTTATTAAATTTAATTTAATACATTATTTTTTATATTAAAAAACAATAATTTTTTCCACACTATGAAATGGCGAGGGTACTGAATACACTGCAATCTTTTCGATATCAACATATGCAAACACACCTGTATAACCTTACATAAACAATAATAGCCAAAATATTATTCCAACAAGGTGTACTTGAGAAGTGGTAAAAGTTCAAAAACAAACTAACTATAAAACCGCTAACAAGTTGATAAACATGCAAGTGTAATTATCCTATTATAACTATGACAATAATTAAAATGGGAGAAGCAAAATAAATCACACAAACACATAAGATATTGTTAACGAGAAAAACTGCCTGGTAGAAACCACGGGACCTAGTTTAGTTTTAATAGTTGAGACCGAGTAAACACTTCTTCGTACTACTACAATTCTGGTCGATGCACATGAATCAAAAGATATATTCCATTATACATCTTGAGTTTTTTCACCGTCGCGACGACTTTCGCTCTCAATCTCATTTGGATCATAACCAAAAATAATAAAGGAATAAATCTATTTTATAACAAGCTTACTTATTCATTACTCAAATCAATCTTTAGTTTAGTAATAAATTAAAGTAAAGGATCTTCTGTTTATATCAATAAACTTCTTTGCTCAAAGATCAGACCAAGACAGTGATTTTCAAAATAATCATCTTATTCAACAAGCTTTGAAAAAGCGGGGGTCTAACAGCCATATCCAATATTTCGATTAGCAATCTATATGGACCAACTCCAATACACTTTTAAGAGAATCAACTAGACAGTCAGACTCAATCTTAATGAAAGTATATCAAAGAGTTATATCTCTCTTTCTCGATTCAATACTTACTCAAGCAAATAGAAATCTGCGAGTCTATTGAATACAAGAGAAATCACTTGAACGGTACCAAAGACCAATGTTCAAGTATCAATCAATTTCAATCAGCAACCAAAGGTTGGATTTCCCAATTGATTGATTCAAACGCGCAACCTGTGATATTTCAATTATATAACAAAATATAATGCGGAAAAGAAATAACACAGACACCAAAAGTTTTGTTAACGAGAAAACCACAAATGTATAAAAACCCCGGGATCTAGTCCAGATTGAAGACACACTGTATTAAGCCGCTACAGATACTAGCCTACTACAAACTAACTTCGGTTTGGACTGTAGTTGAACCCAAGTCAATCTCACACTGATCCAAGGTATAGTTGCGCTCCTACGTCTCTGATCCCAGCATGATACTACACACTTGATTCCCTTAACTGATCTCACCCACAACTAAGAGTTGCTACGACCCAAAGTCGAAGACTTTACTAAACAAATATGTATCACACAGAAAAGTCTACGGTAATAGATAAATCTGTCTCCCACAGAAATACCTACGAGTTTTTGCTCCTTCTTTTGATAAATCAAGGTGAACAGGAACTAATTGATAAACCAGACTTATATTCCCGAAGAACAACTCAGTATTATCAATCACCTCACAATAATCTAAATCTTATGATGGCGAAAATAGATATTGTGGAATCACAAACGATAAGACGAAGATGTTTGTGATTACTTTTATATCTTTCATATCAGAGAAATCAATCTCAAGTCAATCCTTACGATTGTACTTAGTACGATAGAAACAACAAAATCAGATCACACAACTACGAGAAAGTAGTATCGGTCTGGATTCACAATCCCAATGAAGTCTTCAAGTCGTTAACCTACAGGGTCTCAGTAGAAACCTAAGGTTAAAGGAGAATCGACTCTAGCTAATACGACTAGTATCACATAGATGGGAATAAGGTTTCCCAGTTGCTAGAGTTCTCCCTTATATAGTCTTTCAAATCAGGGTTTGCAATCAATGTTGTCTTAGTAACAAAGTATTCAATATTCACAGTTAGATGAAAACCTGATTAGATTCAAGATAATATCTTTCAACCGTTAGATCGAAACTTAGCTTGTTACACACAAATGAAATGCATGTTTTAGGTTTGTGTAACCGTACCCAAACTTGTACATCTAGTTGATTCAACAGTAGTTAACCAAATGGTTATCCATATGAACACTTTCATATCAACCATATTATTCTTTACCACAACTAGTTCAAATGACTCAAATGAACTAGTTAGAGAGTTGTTCTATTGATCATATCTTTATAATAGACACAATTGAAACAAAAACGATTTGATTCACTTGAATCGATTCATGAACTTTATAGCCATGGTTTGAAAACTTGCATTCCTTAGTTTATATAAGTTTAAGTTCATGAATAATCGTTTTAGAAAATAACCAACTTAAGTACGCGGACTTAAGTACCCGGAATAAGTTTGTAAATAGTTCACAAACTCCAGCAGATTTTCTCGGGAAGATACCTCCGACAGTACGCAGACTGGGTTCGCGGACTCTGTTCCGGTTTTCCTGAGTAGCAAAGTACGCATACTTTGGTTCAAGGAATAAGGACTTATACATGTATGAGTTACCACACAATGCTTATATCCAACTCATTTCAATCATTGAAACATTCTTAGAAGACGTTATATAGTTGTTGTTCACAAACCATTTTTCGTCAAAGCCATTTTCAAGTGATTGAAACTTAACATGACTTTCATCACTAGTAAAGATGAACTTGGCCAAAGCGAAAACTTACCAACACATATTTCGATAAATACATAAGCGAGATAAACTCGGCTCGAAATAGCAAATGGTGTATAATCAAAGTCTATATAGCAAAACGACTTTTGTCTCAAGATAGGAGATAGAGTAGATAGACTTTTGAGTGATAGATAAGTTCAATTCTCCACATACCTTTTAGTCGATGAAGTTCCACCTGTTCCTTGAGTAGTTCTTCGTCTTTGTATGATAATCGCCATGGAGTCTTGAGCTCAACTACACTTTCTATCCTAGTCCGAGACTTAGCTAATAGTTGATTAGAAATCAAGACTTATAGTTTTGATCAAAAACATTGACAAACATGCTTGCGATAACAAAGCACGTGATTTCGACCGAGCAGTGCTCTAACCATCTCCCCCTTTGTCAATTTTAGTGACAAAACTATCAATACATATGGAATACAAAAATAGATAAACAAACTTTTGTAGCTTTTCTTCCACATGCATGATCTTCTTGGTTGTTCAACATTACTCGAAATCATCGTCACTTCCAAGTACTCCAATGATCCCAAAGGTTGTAAGTTTAGTATCACTGTTGTTGAAAATCCGTAGTCATAACAATGAGAAAACAAGAATTCTCAATCATTGTTACACAGTGTCATAGTATTATTATACATCACCAAATTTTAATTGTATCACAACTTCGACAATAATATTATGGTGATATGTATCACTTCCCCTTAGTCAATACTCCATCTCACATGACCACTCCCCCTTACATAATGATCTGAAAACTATATGTATTTGTAGTGTGAACTACACATTAATTCTCCCCCTTTTTGTCAATAAAATTGGCAAAGGTACGAAAACTAGTGGGATCCTAATGAAATTTCCATAGAGACATTTCATGACCAAAAGCAAGAACATATCAACTTTTTAGATGTCATCATATAGCCGAAGCTAAATGCATTCATCAAGGAGTTTATTAAGATACAAAATAACCCCTATAACATTCCACGGCCGCACTCCCCACAAATATTTGGCAATTAAGCACAAGTTCAATACTCAATTAAATTAAGAACTCTCCCCCATAAAATGTCATTCCTGAAAGAACAACAAGAGCGACCTTACTTTCACAAGAAAATAATGATTTCTTTGGACATAACAAATCACATACGAATATGAATTTGAATCCAAAAATACTCAATTAAATTAACCACAAGAAAATCCATGATTAATTCAATCGGAATACACAACTAAATTACAACAAGAGTGTGATCAATTCAATTGGTCATGCTCGACATAAGAGAACTTACAGAGCCACACATTATATACATAAAATATGGATCAGGGAAGATCAATACTGCGGAATGGACAAGGATTCATTCTATTTCCCATCACTATTTGCACAATGACATACAATAGACATAATCCTTGTAAACAAAAGTTCATCCTATCTTCCATCAATATTCGCATAATGACATAATAGGCTTAAAACTTTTGTAATGTCAAAATCTCATTCATTCTTTTATCAATACATGCATATCGACATGTGAAAGACTTAACTTTTGACAAAGTATGGGACAATCATAGTTCACGGACGCAAACACACATATCCCATAACAAGTTTGCAATATATAAAACCATGAAGATTAATACTGAAAATCATCTTCCAAACAACTTTTTAGAATTTAATAAAATAAATCTAAAAACAATAAAGATGAAAACGTTGGACATAGCTATGTGTAATCACAGTAATGGCTCTTCCAGAGTCTAGTTATTCTTCCTAAAAACACAAGAATAAAATTCTCATAAGAAGATTTACTAGACATTGTAGAGCTTTCTCAGAGCATCTACCGAGAATTCCTTCTCATTACTGAAAAACCCATTGATAATGGGATCGTTCAATTCCTCTAAATCTTCAGAAATATCAGTCAACTCACTAAGTTCTCTTTTTAGCTCACGCAAGGTGTTCTTTGTTAGAGACAAAATTTGTTCATAGTGAGTTATCTTCTCTAAAAACGAAACAATTTGAGATTTTAAATCATTTATTTTGTTGATGAAATCATTCACCAAGCCTCTAAAGTTATTATCAAAATGACAAACAAAAAAGAGGCAGTTAGAGGAAGAACCTTCTCCAATATTTGTAGCATTCACTTTCTTCACCTTTGAGGAAGAGATTCCTTTGCACAGATACACATTAACTGCTTCAATTGTATCCTTACTTGTGGTGCTTCTAGTTAGAGGAGCCATGAAACTGTATCTTTTAAGGAGAAAAGAAACTACAAATAGTTATAAATAGACTTATGAACGCTCAAACCCTAGAAGAATGTAAAACAAGTCTTCAGTGATTTAATGATCCAATATCTATAAAACTAGGGGAATATTTTCTTAACACCACTTGAGACACCACTTAAGACAATAATACACCACTTGAGACACATAGACGCATACCTCATTTTCTCAAGTTAAAGATGAGGATGCAAACGTCACTGATATTAGACAGTGACGATTTGAGCCAAAAGCTCCCCTCTTTTATAAAGGTTTGTTGTATAAACAAATTTCCTACCTCTTCTGACTCTGGAAGCACTGGTTTTAGGAAAACCACGTTGATTATCCAGATTCATTTCTTGCATGTTCTTTTGAAGTTTGGAAATTCTTTTGTTGTTCCTTTTGAAACTCCAACACGTTCTTTGAACATGATTTGCATTTCAACAAAACGAACAAATCAATAAAGATTCTTTGTATTGTTGAATTGCCTTATGTTTATCACAACCATCAACATTAATTCTTCCATTATTAATAGGACAATGGGGTTGATTATGCCCGCAGTTTTGCCTTTAAATCCTAAACCATTTGTGTTCCCAAAGGATTTCTGACCGAACAGCATTGCTGAAATTTTGTCAGAACTTCCAGATAATCTTTGTAGATCATCCTTAAGAGTATTAATCTCTTTTTCCTTTAGGGCTATGGTTCTGGTGAGCTTATCATTAAGAAAATCTATCTCAAGATTTTTCACCTGGTTGATGATTCAAGTTTTTTCAGTGAAGCTTTTAATTGAAGATTTTTTGAAGAACCTATCTATTCAAGAATTCAAAAATCTCTATGTTAGACTCAAGTTCTGAATCAAAAATTGAGTAGGTGGATGTTTCTGCTGTAAGAGCTGAGGGTTCATTACATCCACATATCCAAGACGTTGACAGTTTGAAGAGATTTTTATTCTATTGAATCATCAGAAGCAAAAGCTGACAAAAGATGTTTATCACACCTATTGTTTATTTTTACAAATTCTTTGATTCTTTCTGTTATCGGTGATTTATTAAAACCAACACCATTGGAACAAAATTCATCGGCCCAAGACAAGTTAGAGGCTTCACTTGTGCTGGAAACAGCATTGAATGCAGATGTTTTAACAGAATCTTGATCAAGAATTTTTAACTTTCCAACAAGAGTATTTCTGGAAAGCGCTGCGATATTATTTCCTTCGATGATGGCATGCTTCTTAGAATCGTATTTAGATGGCAACAATCTGAGAATTTTCATCACAATGTCCTTTTCAGGAATAGTCTTATCCAATGCAAAAGATGCATTAACAATTTCAGACACTTTGTGATTAAACTCATCAAATGTTTCTTCATCTGCCATACGAAGGTTTTCCCAATCATAATTTAGATTTTGAAGTCTAGCTTCTTTCTCACTGGTATTTCCTTCAAATACGATTTCTAAGATATCCCGGGATTATTTAGACTTAGTGCACGTAGTCACATGGTGCTGAAGATCTAGGGTAATAGCATGTATGATAACATTTAAGCCGTCAGAATTTTTCTTTGCAGCAAGGACTTATTCTTGACTATATCTACCAATATCCTTAGGTATAGATACATCGCCTTATGTATTAACCGGAGGATCATATCCATTAACAACACGTACCCATGTTTGAAAATCACGAGCTTGAAGAAAAGCACGCATATAAATTTTCCACCATATGTAGTTTGAGCCATCTAAGACTGGTGGTACGTTTATGGAGATAGAATTCCTGTCCATAGAGTCAGATCACTACAAACACAGACTTGTAAAGTCTTTAAACGTGTTTGCCTGCTCTGATACCAATTGAAAAAGCGGGGGTCTAACAACCACACCCAATATTTTGATTAACAATCTGTATGGACTAACTCCAATATACTTTTAAGAGAATCAACTAGACAGTCAGACTCAATCTTAATGAAAGTATATCAAAGAGTTATATTTCTCTTTCTCGATTCAATACTTACTCAAGAAAATAAAAATAAGCAAGTCTAATTGAATACAAGAGAAATCACTTGAACGGTACCAAAGACCAATGTTCAAGTATCAATCAATTTCAATCAACAACCAAAGGTTGGATTTCACAATTGATTGAGTCAAACGCACAACCTGTGATATTTCAATTATATAAAAAATATAATGCGGAAAAGAAATAACACAGACACCAGAAGTTTTGTTAATGAGGAAACCGCAAATGCAGAAAAAACCTGGGACCTAGTCCAGATTGAACACACACTGTATTAAGCCGCTACAGACACTTGCCTACCACAAACTAACTTCGGTCTGGACTGTAGTTGAACCCCAATCAATCTCATACTGATCCAAGGTACAGTTGCGCTCCTACGTCTCTGATCCCAGCATAATACTACGCACTTGATTCCCTTAGATGATCTCACCCACAACTAAGAGTTTCTACGACCCAAAGTCGAAGACTTTACTAAACAAATTTGTATCACACAGAAAAGTCTACGGTAATAGATAAATCTATCTCCCACAGACCTACGAGTTTTTATTCCGTCTTTTGATAAATCAAGGTGAACATGAACTAATTGATAAACCAAACTTGTATTCCCGAAGAACAGCTCAGTATTATCAATCACCTCGCAATAATCTAAATCGTATGATGGCGAAAATAAATATTGTGGAATCACAAACGATGAGACGAATATGTCTGTGATTAATTTTATATCTTTATTATTGGAGAAATCAATCTCAAGTCAATCCTTACGATTGTACTTAGTACGATAGAAACAACAAGATCAGATCACACAACTACGAGAAAGTAGTATCAGTCTGGCTTCACAATCCCAATGAAGTCTTCAAGTCCTTAACCTACAGGGTCTCGGTACAAACCTAAGGTTAAAGGAGAATCAACTCTAGATAATACAACTAGTATCACACAGGAGGTGTGGGGATTAGGTTTCCCAGTTGCTAGAGTTCTCCCTTATATAGTCTTTCAAATCAGGGTTTGCAATCAATGTTACCTTAGTAACAATGCATTCAATATTCACCGTTAGATGAAAACCTGATTAGATTCAAGATAATATCTTTCAACCGTTAGATTGAAACTTATTTTGTTACACACAAATGCACGTTTTAGATTTGTGTAACCATACCAAAACTTATACATCTAGTTGATTCAACGGTAGTTAACCAAATAGTTATCCATATGAGCAATTTCATATCAACCATATTATTCTTTACCACAACTAGTTAAAATGACTCAAATGAACTAGTTAGAGATTTGTTCAATTGCTTAGATCTTTATAATAGACACAATTGAAACAAAAACGATTTGATTCACTTGAATCGATTCATGAACTTTATAGCCACTGTTTGCAAACTTGCATTCCTTAGTTTATATAAGTTTAAGTTCACGGATAATCGTTTTTAGAAAATAACCAAATTAATTACGCGGACTTAAGTACCCGGAATAAGTTTGTAAATATTTCACAAACTCCAGCAGATTTTCTCGGGAAGAGTACCTCCGATAGTACGCAGACTGGGTTCGCGAACTCTGTTCCGGTTTTTCCTGAGAAGCAAAGTACGCATACTTTGGTTCAAGGAATAAGGACTTACACATGTATGAGTTACCAAACAATGCTTATATCCAACAATGGTTATATAATCTAAACTCTCATTTCAATCATTGAAACATTCTTAGAGGACATTATATAGTTGTTGTTCACAAACCATTTTTCGTCAAAGCCATTTTCAAGTAATTGAAACTTAACATGACTTTCGTCACTAGTAAAGATGAACTTGGCCAAAGCGAAAGCTTACCAACACATATTTCGATAAATACATAAGCGAGATAAACTCGGCTCGAAATAGCAAATGGTGTATAATCAAAGTCTATATAGCAAAAAGACTTTTGTCTCAAGATAGGAGATAGAGTAGATAGACTTTTGAGTGATATATAAGTTCAAGTCTCCACATACCTTTTAGTCGATGAAGTTCCACCAGTTCCTTGAGTAGTTCTTCGTCTTTGTATGATAATCGCCATGGAGTCTTGAGCTCAACTACACTTTTTATCCTAGTCCGAGACTTAGCTAATAGTTGATTAGAAATCAAGACTTATAGTTTTGATCACAAACATTGACAAACATGCTTGCGATAACAAAGCACGTGAGTTCGACCGCGCAGTGCTCTAACAAGCTTTATGCAAGCAACTTAATGCAACTCTAGAAGGTTTGTTTTATTTTTACACAAGTCTTATGTTTATCAAGATAAACCGCTTGTGGATCCAGATAATCAAGGTTGGAAGAAGTAACACAAAGATCAGAACCAAAAATAAAGATCTAGTCTTCAATTTTCAAAGTAATCGCTACAAACAACCACTATTGATCAACACACACAGAACGCAGTCTTTTAACGTTAATTGAGAAATATAGATATATAGTCACTTATATTTATTCTAACGAATCCTCAAACAAACTTGAGTGTCCTTATATCAAAAAATAAGGACCATATAATAAACAAGTTTGATCTATCAAGAATAACTATAACGTTAGTCCAATCCAATAAATAATGAACAAAACTAAAATTCGTTAGTTCCATCAAATAAATAATAAACGAAGACTAAAATAATAAGAAAATTTAGTTTCCCACCAACGATACTAATGAAGGCTTCTTGATCCCAAAAAAAATTTAAGCGAAGGCAACACAAGATGTTTCACCTAATTAGATTGCTCATATCTTTTAACAAGTTGGGTTCCCACGTGATCAATCAAGATGTGTTTTCAAGGAATGAGCTTATAAGAATACAAGGCTCTACTATTTGTAGTGTTATGACCAATGCTTGTTTGGATAACAAGATATTACCAATTTTGAAAATCCATAATATATACAATATAAAATTATTTCTTAAATTAGCAAATACGAATTGTATTCCAACTATTAAACCAATGTCTTTCATATATGACAACTAATATTAGCTAGCACATACCATGTACTTTACCAATATAAAAATTAGAGATATGTAAACCTCTGAGATTTGTTAAGCATGTGATAGTACCAAAGTAGGTATTGAAAATCGGCTTGAGATTCTTTGCCTTGCGTACCAAACGAATATACTTGAACAATAAGATATTAGAGTTTAGTACATGTTAAATTCACTATATCAACAGTTATGCACATTTATGTCTAATATGTGTACATCTTGATGTCTATAGAAACCCGAAGACAACATACATATTGAAAATGTATAACCAAGTCAAACTTTGTCATGATTTTTCCTGATATTGGTCTGGAGTCCAATTTTGACTACGAAACAAGTTTCTCAAGTCCACTTCCTTAAACTAGGATTATGAAATTTCTTTCAAACACAATTTCAAAGTTTGGGTTCAACAGGAAATAATAACGAATTACCGATTAGTGTAGTGTTGAGAACACGAAGTTCATGTATAAAATATACTTCGTAAATCCATATACTCAGATTATAGAAACAACTAGTATATCATTCCTTAATGATACTTTTATCATAATATATATAATGACCAAGTCACCAATACCAAAATCATTGCAAACAAACTTAACTTCGTATTTTATTTTTTTGAGAATATAGATTGAAACAAGTAGAGTTTTTAGCCGATGAATATACTAAACTCATCCCTTGCTCCTATGTAATATCGTATGTCGAACTCCGATCAATACCAGTGAGGAAGAGAAGGAGGCTCTGCATGACGAGCACCTGTATCTCTCTTAGTAATGCATCTAGGTTGAATGGAAATTACTAGGGAAAACATCTTGAAGAAAAAAAGATTCACCCAATATGTTCCAATACAACTTAGATATACGTCTCTTGCAACTAATCAATTTATCAAACTCAGGAAAACTTCTCTTTCAACTCTTCCCTAAATTTTTCCTTAGCTTGTGCTTCTTTTATTAAGCATTCTACGACTTCATACTTTAAGTTATGTTCTTCAGAAAGTTCTATGAGCTCCTTTTCGATCCTCTATAAATCCAACCATATTTAACTATAATTATAATAATACCAAAAAAGGAGGAGAAACACTATAGAAAAATAACATTAGTAATAACATAAATCAAGAAACTAAGAAAAAAAGAAAGAAAGAAAGAAGAAAATAATGGTGAAAGATAAGAAAAGATCCGACCATGAATGTTTTTATGAAGACATAGAATTAAAGCTTTCACTTGGTCCTTCGTACTTAAGAAAAAAACTTGTTAGGTTGTCTTCTTCCAATACTTATTCTTTCCAAATAATAATAATAATAACAACAAATCGTGTAACAGACGTACCAATTCTAAAGTCAATTTTCCTTTTGGTATCCACTGTTTCAGTAACCGATTCATTCAACCAATGCTGCTGAGGGTTCTCCACCACTGACTTGATATCATTTGTTAAGCCATTGAACGTTGCACGATATATGTTTAAGGTATCATTTATACCAAGGAAAATATACCTAACATCTCTAGCAATACCCTTACATTCTTGTCACAGTCGCCCCATAATATAAGGGCATCACAATTTTCAGTCTCATATTCCAACATTACCTTAAGATAAGATAGGTCATCAATAACAATCCTACAAACTCTTTTAGTGCATAGTTGCACAAGATCAAGTACGATCCACTCTGATTTTTCAGGATGGCATACCAACTCCAGATCCTTGATATGTCCTAATACATATATTAGGACCATGACACGGGGCTCCCCATAAATTAACATGTTAAACTCAAAAACTAATTTGGTTTTTTTGGTTATGTGATAAGCATGTAAATGCTATATTTTACGGCCATATTTATATTATTTAAGACTCGATATTTTTTCTAATAATATTTTTATTTTAATACTTTTATAGAAAGTACAAGCGAGTTCAAATCATCCCAAAATAAATGGCTAAATAGAAGCTAAATGGCGTTGGAGATTAAGAACACCATTGATACATTTCGTAGTCATTATTTTTTTAGCATGAAGCACCACTCATGGACACGATTTTCTCCACACATTTTATTTGGCAAGCACTTTTATTTCATTTAAGGTGAGAGACGCGTCCAGTAACTCCACTTCTCCACTGAACGAAATAAAAAGGAAGTCTAAGCAGCTTTCGTCCATTTTCTTCATCCACTCTGTTGGTGCGACATTGAGATCGAGACATGACAGCGATAAGGATTAGCCGCTCATTCATTTAGATTTATTGGCTAATGGTGGTGGATTTGAGGGACTTGTATAAATGGTGTTGAATCAACGGAGAAACTAGTGGTGATTGTGGCCGAGATTTAGATGACTGGACTGAACATGAAAATAGGTTTACAGATGTTTGTCCATGTGCATGCGGTAAATAAGATATGCATGATTTCGCATTTACATCGCTGCTCTGTATACATTCACTACCTCTGTAATTGATTTAGCGAGGCATTTTCGAGGTATTATAAGAGATGGGTAGTGTTGATTCTTGTTGTATCAAGGAAGTGGAGATACAGGTGATGAGTGTATGTGTTTTTTCCAAAGCTTTGGAGTTGGAAATATCAACAAGAAAAAAATCAATAGCGTTGTTAATTGAGGTTGTTGTTGTATTCAAGGTTCTTAGTGATATAATGGCAGAAAGAATTGCAGGTCTGCAAGCGTAATGAAGATGAAATCAGGATGATTGGTGAAGTTGTTGCTACTGGTGGCCAATGGACTGGGCCTGTTGGAAAAATTTCTCTTTGGTCCCATTCGAACCCTGGAAGCGCAAGTATACAATTGCGTCGTGAAAATAAAGTGGAGAAAAATTGGAGAATAGGCGGCTAAAGAGACGCAACTGGGAGAATACGATTTGAAGATTATTTTCTTTCATTTTTCGTCTTTGATTGACGAATTGATTCTTTTTAATATGTTTATGGCTTTTGAGAAAGCCATGTCTTGCTAAGATTTTGTAACTAGAGTTTTTATAGTTGAAGTTACTTGGGTTTTTAGGCTATTTTTTTAATTGAATTGAATTATGGAGCAATAAACCATTTTGATTTGAATTAATTATTTTTTATATTATTGGTTATCGATTAATTGAAGAATTATTTGTTGCATTTCAGGTTCTAGAAACCTATGCACGTAATTGATGATTCTAAAAATATTTTTCATTATTTGATATTCCATGATTGTGTTAATTTTTTTGATATGTTATGTTTAGAAGAGCCATATACTATTTGTGAATCCATATTTTAGTTTCTTATGATTTTCTCGCTAATACAATTTGATAGTGCATGCTTTGGTTATTCATTTGATGTTCTATCCTTTTAGTATACTAGTGAAATTTGCGACTCTATGCTTATAATATGTGATGTCAATATAACACAAGATAAACACATAATCATAATTATGTTTCATTTCAGTAATTGGATAGGATTAGAAGTGGATACCATAAAACTCTGGTTACCGACTCTCACATCTTGGTTACATCTTTTAATATTTCGCTTTCTTAGTTTTGTAATCTTATCTACCAATTCTTAAACTTCTGAAATATTGAATTTGATTGGTTAGTTTTTGGTATTAGTTAGTAGTAGTATTTTCACACTCCTCGTGGGAACGACCTGTTCTTGCCTCTGTCTACTAGTTAGACACTGTGCACTTGCAGTGTTATTATTGTTGGTTTCCCAACCTACCATTATGCAGTTTTCTCCTGTTAAAACCTCGGCTATATCGAAGCCTTCTCAGCAACATTAAGAACTTGACGCTGAAACCATGTTGTGCAAAGTGAACTTACAATATCAGTGATTTGAAATAGGTCTTGCACAACAATGGTTTTTGGAGGTTTGAGTTAGAAATAAAAAATCCTAACTATCATTCACTTGGCGGTAGAAGTACAAAGCAGTAGGTAGTTTTTTCTTCCACGGTTTAAGGATCATTATACAAAAAGGTTTTGGAGCTCAGCTTGTTTCTAGACTCCCCACCAGCTCCTTGTAAATTACTTGTTTTTTATGAATAAAGCAGTTTCCTAAAAATAAAAAAATAAAATAGTTATATTGGTATGCTTCTCTTCCAGTTGGTTGTGGTTTTTTTTCATTAACCCTTGGAGGTATGTCTAACCATGGAGGTTTATGTGCAAAAAAGAACAACAAATCAATCATGTTTTTACATACTCTAAAAAGATGATAAAATTATCAAATAGAGAAATTGAGGTATAAGATCAATCAAATAAACATAAATGTGATAATATATATTGTTACTAACTAAAACACATATACATTTAACACATGTATAATAAAACTAAAAAGGTTTAATTAGACCGGGGTTTGGAAAAATCAATGGTGGAGTAACAAAGTTACGTATAAAGTTGGTGATGAAAATCGACTGTCGTGTTTGACTGTAGGAGAGAACAATCACCCTTGTATGATATTTTTTATCTTCTCAATCATTCATTTTTGACTATAAATATATCTCTTCAATCGTCTAGAGTTTGTGATTATATATTATTTTTACTTAGATAAGTTTATTTCAATTTTAAACTCCTCATTTGAATTAAAAAAAAAAGAATCTTTTATACCCTATAAAACCTAAAACTTATCATCATTATCTAGCTTTTAATTAATCCATACTCATGATTCATATGTTTGGTAATTTTATTCCTTAATTTTTCGTCTTGTGGTGTATGTTTTCCCAATCACCTTCGGGTTCTCCGCTGATCAAAATCAGTGATTTTATGTTCGTGATGTTGTCGTTTCAGTTTTTAATTGAATTCCTCAGTGGTTTGTTTGGTGGAATTTATTGTTAGGTCTGATATAGATTGAAAAACTTTTCAGTATCGTCAATCTGTTGGCTTCCGAAAACGCTGTTGCTTTACATATTTTCAAGTTTTGGGAAAAAGAAAAAGTCAAGAAACACTGTTTCTTTCCCTTTTTACAAGTTTTGGGAAAAAATAATTAAAAAGAGGTTGAAAACTTAGGTAGTGACTTTACTCTGTGTACGAGTGGGTCTGTAGTTTGGTTTGTTGAGAATCTTGAGATCCTATCAACTTATTTTGATGGCTTAAGTTGTGGGCATTGTTTTTGGCGCATGTAGTTTTTTATCTATCTTTGTGCACTTGTATGATTTTTATGAAGTTTTATTTGAGCCGAGCAGGCTTAGTCTATTGGATCGAGTAGTGAGTTACTATTAGATTTAATTTGATTAGTTCATGGATGGATGTTGCGAATCCCTATAAGTTGGATTTTATCTCTTTAACCCTAAATACACCATCTTCCCAAATCACACACTAAAAGTGACAATGATCAAAGAGTCGAACAAATTTCCAGCCCCGATATCTCAAATAAATTTTCTTTTATTGGAAAATTTAGACTTAATCCTTGTAGGTACTACTTTTTTCCTCCGGCAGGCGTATAATCCACCTTTATATTGTGTCTTTTGTGTTCAATTGTTGTATCCCTTTTGCTAGTTTTAGTTACTCTAGTTTAATTGTAGTTGAGTTTGTAATCCTGTTGTATCTATATTCCAGTTTTTTAGTAACCTTTGTAGTATTATTACTAACACTATTAGCAGTAATCCTTTAAGGGCAGAACTTAGTTTCCACTTCAAGACTCAATATGAAGCTATAGATCAAGCCGGAAAACAAATAAATAGAAAGATATCACTCAGGAAGTTTATCGCAGCATCACGATATATCCTGACTAGCAACTTAAATCAATTGCGTTGAACACCTCTACCACCAACTGAGTTCCTATGCACATTGTCGTGTCCATCAAAAGTACAACTTTTCTTGTGGAAAGCATTGACCGAAGGCTGTTTGACCTTTAACTCCGACATCCGTCGTCGACGCAACTCCTATCCGAAGCCTGTTATTATTCTCCAATATCATGTTATTGTAGATTCATGACTGACCATTATTACCAATATGATTGTAATAGGTGAATCCTGTGGTAGTATATACCCTAATGTAATAGTACTTTAGTAGTAAAATAAAATTTATGCTTCAAAAAAACAAAAAAAAAAAATTCAGGTGACTTAGTTTAAGCAAATAAGATGAACTTATTAAATGTTACGACTTACGTGGGGCAGCCAATTTTTATTTTTTTTGAGAAAGTATTGTTTTTTACAGTGGGTTTAAACCTGTCCTTTAATCAAACGACAATTTAACCGTTGTTCTAGGGTTAACTCTTTGTGCACATGGGCTTATATCAATAAATATGAGGGGTGTACATTCTTCTTTGTAACTCAAGGAAAACTTTTTACATGCTTACATGATCCGTCTATATTAAGAAGTTGAGCTTACTTGGTATCAAAGTAATTAGTAAACATGAAAATTAGCTCACGAACCTAGATTTGATTATAACTACCTCGCCGTGTTCAACATTATAAATAAAATACTATATGTATATTCAATCCCGACACGATATGGACTAGTTGCGGCTAGTATCGTCCTCTAAAGACCAAGGTTTCCCTGAGAAGCATAATTAGGTTATGACTTGAAGTCTTCACGAAGCCCCCTCAGACTATATTTTACATGATAGTTCTTGATGTCCGAAATCTTATTTTGATCATCGTAGTTCTTGTCTATTTTAAGATATTGTATGTTCTGTTATACGACCATTAAACTCTATCATCAAATAAGATTGATAAAAATTATAAAGTTCTCCATGTCTCATACTTTGCAATTCTACAAGATTCATATTCGTTTTTACATTGATCTTGTGAGGTAAAATTGATTAGTCATTTCTATAACCTTTTGAGCAGATTATATTATCATATTTGTTGATGTTTGCTTGATATATTCGTTACTCTTAGTGATCCCTCATAAACAAACAAATTTTTCTAAAGGAAATAATTAGGCTATCTGTTAGAAGAAGAATAGTTATTCATTTCGGCTGAAACAACTTTCAGGCTTGTAAATGACGTTATCTATGGGAATCGAACTCGCGGGATTTGCGATATCTAAGAGACGTAAGGAGGAAGACTGAAGTTGAATTGATCAGAGGGTTGATTCGGTTTCAACTACATTCCAGTCTAGAGTATGATAGTATGCTAGTGTTTGTAGCAGTTTAATACAGTTCAATGTTCAAGCTGGACGAGATTCCAGGGTTTTTTACAAGATTTTAGTTTTCTTGTTTAACAAAATTGATAGTGTTTTGTGTTATTTCTTTTCCAGATTATGTCATTGATCTTTATCATCGAAATATCACAAGTAGTACGATAATAGAATTACAAGACTTGTTCTTGTGAATTCGTGTCTTGAAATATAGATTGCATGACTTGCTCTTGTCAGATTTCAGTTCGTGCATAGTTCAGGTACATACTAGATCGACCTTATTTTACAATTAGGTAAAAGGATCTTATTTTGATCAATTTATACATATTGATTGTAAAAAAAAATTGTCCATACAGGTTCACGATCGAAAATTCCGTGGCGCACTAACTAGCTTTCCTTTTCATGAAAAATTTGATAATTTTCCCTGCAAAAAGGTAAGAAGAAAGTCCATATGCATCAGATTTGCCATGTTAACAGTGACCAAAGCCAATATCCTATCCATACTAAATTTATCTTACAAAAACAAAGGTGTTTTTGCCAATCTGACGGTTCTTAATCAATATTTTTAAGTGATTGATGGCTCCCATTGCTTTAAAAGTGCAAAAAAATGAAAGAGATAAATCGTGGCTCAGAATACACCCTCCTCCTACGCCCTCATCCAACGTCCTAAGTTTGACTCTTCTCTTTATTTCATGCGTTACCTCTTCAACTCTCCTCTTTATTTCATGCACCACTCAAGCCCTCTCATTCATACCGAGCAATCAATTCTTCATCATACGTTACAAATGTCCGCCTACATAAACCCTAACAGAGTTCATCATCTTCCCACTGTTCTTACGCCTCCCCTCTCAAGAACACCTGGTAACTGATATTTGTTTTTAAGTTTTCTAACTCAATTTTTTGGGTTCTCTTTCAATCACACAGGCCATAGATCAATTTTATATTTCCAAGCTATTTTCTTTGTTCTATTTCAGATTTCCATTGTTGTAAGGTGAAAAAAGGTGCCATCTATCTCACGTAAATACTATTTATTTGAGCCTTGCAAATTCAGAATTTTACAACCTGTTATAAAGTAAATTAGATTGATTTATACTTTAGGTATCTTTTTGATTCAGAAATTACAACCTTTTGTTCAGTAATTTAGTGATTCCTGTTGAATAATCTGTTTAATTTAATAGTTTATCCAATTTAACCTTCTACTTTTGATTTTGTCGAAATAACTATAGGAGATGTTATTATGAAAGAAAAAAATTGAAAGTATAAAGTAAATTAGTTTGATTTATACTTTAGGTATCTTTTTGATTCGGAAATTACAACCTTTTGTTCAGTAATTTAGTGATTCATGTTGAATAATCTGTCTAATTTAATAATTTATCCAATTTAACCTTTTACTGTTGATTTTGTCGAAATAACTGTAGGAGATTCTACTATGAAAGAAATAAATTTCAAAGCATACATATTATGGTTGTTATATATCTTTACTGAATTTGGTTGATTTTGCTTTGTAGATCTTACAAATATATCTTTTTGTTTAAACATTGATATACACAAACACTAAAACTAAGGCATTTGGTTTGTTGAATCCTCAATTGGCAATAAACTAAAATCCATGATTTTAGCTCACGAATCACGATTTAATAATATATTTTCTTTTAGTATCCACAATGATTTTACAATGACTAACTATATAAGGGTTTATTATAACTGTTTTTGATAATTATGCTTGGCAGCAGTTGTCTTTCAGAAGTTTTTGGATTAAGAAACCATTTGTATCTGCAGTTATTGATGACTTTCACTCTTATGATTTTCTACAGTGATCATCTTTAGAAAATGGTTTCCCAGATTAGAGTCAGCCCTTCCAAACTCCCCGTAACAGCCGCATACAAAACTTTCTCGCATGTAGGCGAGGATGAAGAAGGCAAACCTTTAGGAAGTGAAATTATCATGAATACCAGCAAGGTCAGGAGCCTGGACATCTTCATGCTAGACGACAATGTAAGTATTAGCTATGTCTAATGTTTTATGTGTTAAATTAGATGACTACCAATCACTTATTAGGTGGTGTTAAATTAAACGTTCGTAGGTGGTGTCATCCACATATGTTCTTTAATACCAAGGTATCATTCCTCCATTCTACAAAGTTTCATCACCCAAGCTTATCAGCTTAAGTTATTCATTTCCCTGTTTGTTGCATCAGGCAACTACTTTTTTCCCTCTACAAACGCCACTAAGGTGTTCTTCAACCTTTCCATTGCTCGACATTAAAGAAAGGTATACCATAATTGTGCGTACTCTTTCATTTTTTTTGCTCAGTTGCCCATTTGAATATATCTCACTCTGTTATAACTCCAACTTGCAACAGGTCTTGCCGGATAATGTTAGCCCGCCAACTAACACTCCTTGATTGAAAAAAGAGTACGTTCATTGTCCTTTTAATGCCCTACAATATAATGACAATTTCTGAGTTGTTAGAATATGAGTGGGAGCCCACTCAGCAAGTACATTTCTACGTATAACTAGATTTGTCTATGGGTTTGTATTCTTAAGTCATCGATTGTTAACCAATCATGTATGCGGGTAACAGAATCATCGTAAGAGCCAGTGCAACCAAAATTATACCCCCAATGGATGGTGCAGTTTTGGGTTGCAACAAGTGCCAACCAAAGGCGGTGGGTGAAGCAGGCGACTATGGATGCACAAGGTCGCAGAACCTGTACCCAGGTTTGTAATCTGTATAGTAATATCTTAACGTATACCTATTTTTACATGAAACATAAGTTTATAATCTTTGTCTTCGCACTGCTCAACTAGGATTGGAATTTAGTTAAACACATAGTTGTACGTGGGTCTGGCATCATTAAGTCTAGAAAGGCGAGGTTTGCATGTGAGCGAATGAAATTCGTATACTGTACTTATAATATATGGGTTCCATATTGTTGTATGTGGTTTTTAGTTTTTTTTTATCATTCAGATGTTTTAGTTTTGTTTGTAATTCTTCAGTTGTTGCATTCTTTTACATTGTTAGGTTTTCTTAATATAGAGTATGTCCGTAAAAATTTATGGATTGATTGTTCAGTACTCTGTGTTGACGACAGGTGTTGCCGTTGGTAATTATTGAGATATGACTTTAACCAACACCTCAAGTAAAATCAAGAAAGGGACCTAGGGAGATGTTTTGTATCGAAGTGCACCCTGCAATAGATCCAGCTATTTTAGATCGTGTTGGAGAGTGTTGGAACAACTAGAGTTGATTGCAATTTAGTGGGTACTATAGTTGGTTTATTACTTACTATCCATCCTTATTTTCTATCTTTGAGGATTAACATGTTAATATGGCTTTGTTGTTACTGGTGCAGTCGGTTATGCCTATTTGATTCGTAAATATGTGTAATGCTTGCTCACGTTCAGGAAAATATGACTAAGATATTGATGCTAACATAAAGAGGCACCTGGATTATCACCTCATTGAAGGTCCTTGATTATAGGAAAAATTTATGAAAAGCACTATTAGTATACATAAGAGTTATCTTAATACCTCTCTTTCTACCCGTCTTAAATTTAAAGTGTATGACAAACTACAAATTAACCAAACTTTGAAATTTTTGTTAGATTAGATATACACCACTGGACAGAGGAGGCGACGAGATCGAGAGTAGATTGAAATTTAATATGTACTGTAAGTAATGTAACTATAGTAGAACAATTCCCGTTATTGCATTGAATTAAAATGTTCATTACATATTAGAAAAATTGCTGAAAGTATTTAACCGTGGAAAGCAAGTAATGATAGAGACAATAATGAAAAAGGTTGATATAATTTAATTACATTACCGTGCAGGGCAACTCATGAATTACAAATCACACACCTGAGGATCCAACAGGCCTAGGATACAGCGTTGGGCATGACAAAATCAATTGCAAAGGTTAAGAATTGGGGATAATGAGGGAATAGTAGCCAAAAGGGGTTCAATATTGTCGTTTATGAACACTTTTATGGTATGTATATACCACAATCTCTAATTTTCTACATGTCAATCTCTAATTTTCTACATGTCAATTTAGTTGAGAGTTTTCATGGTTTTCTCAACATCTTACTTTTATTTTTTTATCGATCCCAGTATGTAACAAATAATATCTCGGCCATCCATGATTGTAAGGTGTGATCATGAATAATATCTCGACTACTGATGTGGCTGATGGTCTCTGAGTATGTTGCGCTGTTGGCAGTAGCTTAGAGAAAAAAACAACTCACATACATTGCTAAGTGAATATTGAATAGGCATTATCAGTACAAGATGCAGAATAATTAATCTTTAAAGAAGTTACTGTCTAATCTAAATTAATTAACAATGACAGGTCGTTGTTGGATTACGAGTATATTGAGTGATTGATTTTCCGAGTACCGTCTTTAAGTGATTACTTGATTAAGCTAAGATACAAATCACTTAAGAAGCGGGACACTGCAAGTAGTTCCAGCCTTAGATTCATTTGAAGGGATGAGGACACCGACATTTAAAGGTCTGATTGAGAAGTTAAATCATCAAAAAGAACAACTACAAATCCGGTGGCAACAGCCTACTCTAGCAAAAATTTCTATCATCAGTTAGTATCACTTCTGCAACCTTAAAGTAGCTTGTTTGTTTAGATCAATATTTACTTACTATACATGGTTTTCTTTGCCTTTGTAAATTACTTTTATCAATTTTTCCGTATCCACTTTTTCATTTGACATGTTATTGACATTATTAAAAAAAAATTGATTTTGTGATTATGCTGTTACCATGTTGTTGGACGTGCTTTGCCAAGAAACTCACTTCTTTCCTTTTTGGTTGGCACTCTGCAAAAATAGACACTGCACGTTATTCCTTGCATTGCATAATAGACATTTCTTATAGGATTTAGGAGTAGAAATAATGCGGTTTGATAATTCTTAGTTCAATAAGCAATGGACGCTGGCCGATACTACATGTAAGAGATGATCATGTCGTGGATGAATGAAATACAAAATTTGGTGGTGGTAGATGAGGTCTTACCATAGTAATGTGAAGGTAGTAGTCCGCAACTTGATTCCCAACCATAGTTTTGGATAATAGACACTTTACTATCAAGTATTTATAGATCTTTCGGTATAATTGTAGCAATTTGGGCTTTTACGTACATAGTTAAATTATTATTTTCTATTATGTTTCAAGACCTTTAGAATGTGAAATAGGGTCGCAAATAATGATGTAAAATCTTTTTGAAGGATGAAGCAAGTTGTAATTCTTTATATGTTACTACTCCATAATAGTAAAAACAAATAAATTATGATTTCAGTTCCATGAATGCATAAAATGTTGATGTAACTGTAGTACATTGATAAAGTTATTTGGATGATAACACTCAGCAGCCTGAGTTTGAAGTGGTTGTTGATTTTTCAAAACTAATTTCATCTAGGTGTTATGGATGATTTTTCCTTTTAAGGATATTGAAATGCCATCAAAGCTGAATTGAAATTTCATTTTACGATACAGGTTATAAGAATATTTAGTGTAATATAGTCATATGAAGATTATAATTAGCTACATTCATAAAAATATGTCCGAACAACAGTTAAAAGCTTTGAATGTATGAGTAATGGTGGAAATATGCCCAAAATGTTTGTTTTGTTATTCTCTGGGTATCGTAATTAAAGTGGCAAGCACCGAAGGAAGAGTAATGAAATACGCTAATAACCCTATAGAGTGACAACAACAAATGAGCATGTTACCATCATTTATAGAAAAACAAAAAAGTTAAGGCCACATGGTCCTGCAAAATGATGTAAATAAATAAATTAGAGTGTCATATGAGTTAATGATGTCCCATTTTGCGGTAGCATCAACACAATTCCGGACCGTTACGGCACGGATCGTACCCTAGTACATATACATAAAACAAAAAACAAGAAGATGTCGATATTTACTGTAAGACAATGTTGCCGATGCACCGGTTGTGTTTTTTCCAATATAGCGGCTATCTTGTTTTCTTCCAACTGTTTAACCGTGTAAGTCCTTTATAAGGCTTTTAAAGTCTTTAGCTTTTGACATCGTTCTCCAACTTTGATTGTCGGTGCTCTCTTCTAACTGCCATGAAAATGTTATACTCTCTCCATCCCACTATTAGATGACCTACTTAGTTTAAAGTTTTGTCCCACTATTAATTGACCTATTTCATTAAACAAGGGAATATTTCTAAAATTATCCTTGTGATTGATTATCGTTAGTATAAGAAATGTATATAATTTCATATCCATGTTAATACTTGTTACGTAGGTGTTTTAAAATGCTTTCCATTGATACAAAGTTTACAAAAATCCATGATATAGTTTGAGAGATAAATCATTTGTAAATTTTACAAATTATTATATCCATAAGGCCTATTCTTATGCACATGCCAAAAAAATGTTGTTTGGCATACCAGGTGGCATGACAAATGAGTTTTCCCACTATGGTAGATATGCCAAACTTAATTAAAAGTATATATTTAATTGTGTTGGGTGAGACCCTAATAAATAAAAAATATATTTGTGTTGTTGTGGTGGGGTATTTATAAAAAGTTTAGTATTGTATAATATAATCAGTGGGACCCTTTAAATATAAAAATATATTGAAACAGTGAAAAAATAAGAGAGAATGAGAGATTATATATATATAAAATTACTCGGAGATAAAGTCTTTATCGCTGGAGATAAAGAGAATATCGTCAGCGAAAAAATCTCTATCGCTCAGCAAAGCGATAGAATCTCTTTCGCTCGATGGAAACTCTGTCGTGTATGCCTATATGCCATGAATGGCATATAGACATATGAGTTTGGCAGTTTGGCATACCCATAATAGGTGCATATATGTTAAATATCCGGATTTGGCATGTGCATAGGAATATGCCTAAGGATATAATTGTAAAAAACACTTAAAAAATACTCATTCTCGTTCCTTGTCTTAAGAATTGTTCAAACTTCAACTAGATCATCTAATAGTGGGACGTAACTAGTATTTAGTATATATCCCTCTAATTTTTATATTGTTGTGGCTAAGCTGTTGCATGATTTGAGTGCTTCTAATACGGCATGCACCTCCATCTCATCCAGGCTTCAGGCTCATTCCAGCCATCTGACTTCCTTGCACCAACCAGTGCCAGCATTTTAGGTAGAGCAATCACACCTTTATTTGTATTAGAATTAATTATGATAGTATTCCATGCTCCAATTGAGGCTAGAGCCGGATCTAGTTCACCTTTAGTTCCGTCGAGCCACCGGTCACCGGAGTTCAACCCGAACATGGTGTAAAGGAAGTGTAAATATAATTTAGAGGAAATAGACTTTAAAATTCCATTTTCTCATCTCCTTTCTATTGCTGAGATTTCTGGGCAAGAGAGTTACAGAATCTCCGTACTCTCTTTCTCTGGAAATCCTCTCCAATGATCTCCAAATTGAAAAAACAGAAAATGAATATCATTTCACCCATATTTACAAAACCCTATTCCTCATCATCTTCATCACAGCAATCACTACCAAACCTCTTAAAAAGTGGTTTCACTCCAACGCTTAAAACCTCTAATTACTTTCTCCAGTTCCTTTACAAAACCCACAAATCCAATTATCTCCTCCATTTCTTCTCTCAAATGAAATCAAGCAACATCACACCAAACTACCAAACTCATTCAAATCGTAATCAAATCTCTTCTCAAAACAAATAAATTCCAAGAAATCAGATTTTTTTTTAAAACCCTAATTTTGTGTCTGAAAAGGGAGTTTTTGATTCATTATTTCAAGGTTTTTGTGTTTATTTTAAGAATCCAGTAATGGGTCATTGCGTTATGACGGATTCCTTGAGAAATTATGGTATTAAGCTTCTTATTGCAGTTCTTCGCTTTGACCATCATTGTTGCAGGACAATTGGGTCCATTTGCTGCAACTGGAACTGCTCATTGTCAGACTACTCCTTTTGGTTTTGGTCTTATCTGCATCCAGAAGTAGATAGTAACTCAGCATCTTTCATCATCACGGGATTGTTTGTTTTGTTAGTAATCCAAACTTTCTGTCTGAAGTATTACTGACATCTCTTGTTCAACAAAAACCCTGTCTTGTGTGTTTCTTGTTGTATTATTAACTTAGGTATTTTGTTGCTATTGTTTTGCATTTAAAGGGTGAAACAGACAAAGATATTATAGTTTTGTTTGCATTTTGTGTCTTCCTCATCCCTCTCTGTGTTTAAGATGTTTCCTGAAACTTTTTCAAACTCTACTTCTTTATCTGGAGAAGTTAGTGCTGGTTCTTCTCATGGTAATTACAATACTGCTACTAGACTTCAAGATTTAAGCCCTATCTTATTCTCATATTTTGATACCGATCATCATCATCATGAACAAAAACAACAATCTGAAGAGATTACTAAGATGAGAAAGAAAAAAAATCGCCCTGGTAACCCTGGTAAGATACATTATGAAGCTCTCTCAGTCTTTCCATGTTTTGTCATTTTTCTACAGTCTCTCATTTATCTCTAGCTAGATTTGTAATGATTTCTTTTTGTTGTTTTGGATAGACCCTGATGCTGAAGTGGTTGCACTATCTCCAAAGACAATAACTGCAACAAATAGATTTGTGTGTGAAGTTTGTGACAAAGGGTTTCAAAGAGAACAAAATCTTCAACTTCATAGAAGAGGACATAATCTACCCTGGAAACTAAAACAGACAAGTAACAATACAGATGTGATGAGGAAAAAGAAAAGGGTTTATGTTTGTCCTGAAGTTTCTTGTATTTACCATCAGCCTTCTAGAGCACTTGGTGATTTAACAGGAATCAAGAAACATTTTTTAAGAAAACATGGTGAGAAGAACTGGAAGTCTGAATTATGTTCAAAGAAATATGCAGTTCAATCTGATTGGAAAGCTCGTACTAAAAGGTGTGGTACTAAAGAACATAGGTGTGACTGTGGTACTCATTTCTCTAGGTGAGCATTTTTCTACCCCTCTCTTTCTCTTGAAATGCTCTTTTTTGGATCTCTTATGGTTGTCTGTTTTGTTTTCTTTGTTTAGTACTTGTGTTCTTCAAATCCTTGGACTCTAATGGAGTCTGAAATTAGTAACCCAAGAAAGATAATGTATTGTGGTTTTTTTTATAGGAAAGACAACTTCATTACCCACAAAGCATTTTGTGATGCATTTGCTGATGAGAGTGCAGGACTAGTTTCTTCATCATCTGCCTCAAACCTTGGCAAATACGCCATCGTTACACCATTATGACAATGAGCCTTTGTAATTGCAAATTCACCCATCACTTCATCTCCAACACCAACAAACTAATACACCCATCTTCTCTCAGTAACCCATACGCTGCGTGGCACCAACAACAAAACAGAAACTTCCTAAAACCAACACCCGATTCTGTAACCACCTCATCATCATCATGGACTGTCCTAGCATCACCATCTGATCCAATCAAACTTGAAAATCAGCACAACAACCAGGTTCTTATCCCAGCACCCATTTCTTCTTTTTATCAAGAAACATCACTGCCATCTCCAAGTACTACTACGAATTACATGTCAGCTACTGCACTTCTTCAAAAAGTTGCTAATGTTGGTGCTGCACCCATTGGAAGACCAATACAAACTCAATCAGTGGGTCATATGTCTGGATTGTCAATGAGTCAAATGGGTATATTGATGGGTCAGGTGGCTAAAACCTGTTTATCATCACCATCACAGGAATGTCTAGGATTTGCCAACTATAATTCAGCAAACCAATCTGCATGGCAGACAAAGGACCTTAGTCTTACTCGTGACTTCTTAGGTCTGGCACCAGCTGATGAGAGGAACCAGATGAATAATAACGTGAACTTGAGAAAAACAGATTCACCGTCGTACGTAGGAGGTGTTGATTTTGCATCTTATGAATGTGGATTCGCTGCTGGAGTTTGGAGCAATTGCTGAAGAATAATGCTTTTTAAGGTAAAAAGGGAAAGCCTTTTAAGGGAGTTGCCTCATTGTTTCAAAAATGACAAACTTATATCCTCTTGAAATGGGGATCTTTTTATTTTTGTGCAGTGGTGAGATCATCACTACCGAAGTTCTACTGTAGTTTGGTGATGAATAGGGTCTAGTAGATTTTCTTCAAAGCTTAGGCCTAGAAAAGCACTAAGACCAGTACAACGGAGTTGTGTTGGCATTGGCTGTGGATGAACCACTCAGCCTGTCATCATTGTTCTTACAAAAGAGAGCTAAATTGAAAGCATCCATGTTTTGACTACGATGGATGATGCTAAGTTTTAATAAAACAAAAGATATTGGGTTTATGACTATATTTCTACTACTTTCTTCTTGACTGTTTCTACTTTCATAATAACTAAGATGAAATCTTCCCTGAGCTGCTTCATGGTAGAGCATCTTAAATCGAACTAGTATGTCCATGGATTCAGTAGAGATTACGGTGTTTGTGTGCTGCAGTTCTTTGGCCCACTGGAAAGCTAGGTTTGCCCCTCCTGTTGCTCCCCCTTCTCCAGAATGTCCTGGATGTCCTCTGGTTCCAATGATGTTTCCTGCAAAATCTGTCATAGTTAGGAGCAGTGTAGTATAATGAATTCTCAGTGTCTTGTAGGGTGCATATTCTTATATTATTCCCAAACTCTGCTTCTGCATTCCGAGTATAAGGAGTAATATTATGTTGCAATGTAGTGTCAGTTTCCTCAGGTAAGAGTGGGAAACTGTTCATGATATGATCCTGCAAAGAATGTATTCTATTATGATTGCACAAATGCTGCTTAATGTGGAGAGAAGTTACTCCCACATTAGGCTGAATTTGTTTGAAGATATAATCACATCTACCTTTCCAGATGTACCTACAAGTAGTGGCAAAAGTGTTGCAGTCAGTGCTAGTGTTTCCAGGGTGAAACCAGGAATTCAACCAATCAATGAAAATAGTATTGTTGTCAAATTGTGTATGGGAGGAGCCAAGATTTTCCTGCCAAACCAGTGTAGCGGCAGGACAATTTAGGAACATGTGAGACATGGTTTCTTCTTCCCCACTATTGCAAACAGTGCATGTAGGGTTGATGTAATGGAGTATGCTAGCTGTTTTGGCATTAGTGGGAAGAATTCCATGGACACATTTCCAGATAAAGATTCTGATGACTATAGCCACTTCCATGTTCCAAATGGCTTCCCAATGCCCTGTTGGAGTATCATTTCTGTATAGGTGACCAATTTTTTCCTTGTACAACTCCTTACAGAAAAAACTCCTGTGTCATTAAGATTCCATATTATCCCGTCTTCTTCATTTGGATGTGTCTGCAGTGTGGTAATCACATCAGTCTTGTCATTGCTGAAGTAGGTATAAACTTGAGTTTCATCCCAAGTTCCATCTGGTAGAAGTAGAGCTTCTAGATTTTCAATGTGCTGTGGGCAATTCTGGGATTTTAGCTGTCTTGAGGTGGTGTTTGGGATCCATGTCTTCCAAAATTTTTATCTTTCTACCATTGCCAATTTTCCAAGAACAGTGTTGTTTGATGTTGATTATGCCTTCCAGTGTTCCTTTCCATATCCATGAATCTCCATCCTTTGATTTTGTATCCATGTTAAGAACATTTCTGCCTAAGAGATATTTGGCATCCATGAGCTTGTACCATAAGGAGTCTTTATCCTTCTCAAGTCTCCATCCAATTTTTGTTATCGTAGAGCTATTGAATAGTTCCATATTCATGAATCCTAGACCCCCCATTTCTTTTGGTTTGAACACTGCAGTCCAGGCTTTAGGATAATAACCAGAAGGATTTTCTATATTTTCCCCCCCAGAAGAAGTCTCTTTGAAGATTGTTGATGTCTTTGCAGGTTTTCTTAGGTACCTTGAAGCAGTTCATTTGGTAGATACAAGCTGAGGATGTTACTGATTTGATGATTACTTCTCTTCCAGCAGGATTTAGTGGTGTATTCTTCCAGCCAGTAAGTCTCAGCTTTAATTTTTCTACTCCAGGTTTGAAGGAATTTATTTTGCTTTTATGAGTGAAGAGGGGTGAGCCTAGATATTTATCATCCAACTGAAGAACTTGAACTCCCATAGAATTGCTGATTTGAGGGAAGGGGTCTGGATTAGTGTTTTTGCTGAAGAAGACTCCAGATTAAATTTATAAGTTGCCCAAAGGTACTGCCAAATATTTGAAGAAGCTGCATGATATTTTGGGCTTCAGTTATATTTGCTTTGCAGAATATCATGCAATCATCAGCAAAAAGGAGGTGGCTGATAGATGGTGTAGCTTTGCAGATCTTGATGCCATTAATTATGCCAGCTCCTCAGCATGCAGAAGAGTCCTTGAAAGGGATTCCATGCATAATAAAAACAAATAAGGTGATAGAGGGTCCCCTTGCCTTAGCCCTGTAGAAGGTTTAAAGAATTTGTCAGGGGAGCCATTTGTGAGAACAACAGAAGTGGAGGTTGAGATACATTGGAAGATTTTGTTGCACCATTGATCATCAAACCCAATTTTCTTCATAATAGTCATTAAGAAAACCAAGTCAACTCTGTCAAAAGCTTTTGCCATATCTATTTTTTATTCCCATTGTACCAGTATTTCCTTTTTTACCTCTTTTAGATCTCATAGAATGAATAATTTTATGAGCAATAGCTATGTTGTCGGGAATTTTCCTTCCAGGAATGAAAGCAGATTGGTAGGGGGATATGATTTTATTTAGAAAGGGCTTCATTCTTTGAGATAGCAATTTAGATATGATTTTGTAGGTGGTGTTGCAAAGGCTGATTAGTCTGAAATGACTAGGAGAAGTTGGGGTGTCAATTTTGGGGATGAGGGCTATAAAGGTGGCATTCATCTCCTTAAGAAGGGGAAAAAGTGTTGAACCATTGTGACAATATCATTGCCAATGATGTCCCAGTTGAGTTTGAAGAAGTTTGGTGGAAACCCATCTGGCCCTGGAGCTTTATCATTTGCCATGCTAAATAAGATATCTTTAATTTCATCTGGTTCAGGTTTTCTGTTGAGAGTTATGTTGTCCTCAGGGGTTATAACTAGAGGTATAAGGTTGATAATTTCAGAAGAGGGGATTATAAGTTCAACAGTTGCCATTTGAGAGAAATGATTGGTAAAGCAGTCCTTAACTTCTTGATGCTCAGTAATCCAATTGCCTTCCTCATTTTGGATTGACTCTATTTTATTCCTTCTTGTTCAAATTTTAGTGGCTCTGTGGAAATAACTTGTGCTCTGATCTCCCAACTTGATAAGTTGATCCCTGTTCTTAGTTTTCTAGAATTTTTCTTCTATGTCTTGCCAATTTTTGAGTTGTTTTCTTGCATCAGCTAGGGCCTGTCCTCTGTCTTCTCTGAAGTAGTGAGTATGTATCCAATATAAGTATTGCTTGCATTCATCAGTGTTGGTTTTTATGTTTCCATAAACTTCCTTGTTCCAGACTCTGATTTGTAGCTTTATGTCTTTAAGTTTTATGGCTATAGTGAAGGCACTTGAACCAGGAGTGATCTTTTTCCAACAGTCAGCAATAATTTTCCTGCAATCAGCATGATCTAACCAGGGACCAAAGAGTTTGAATGAAATCTTACTATTCTTCCAGTGGGGGTTTGAGTTCAGTAAGATGGGGTGATGATCAGATCCAATGGCTAGCATGTTAGTAATAGTGGTGTTTGGATAGATGGAAAGTCAGTCATCATTTTCTAGACCTCTATCCAATCTTTGTTCAGTAAGAGCACGACCTTTTCTTTTGTTTGACCAAGTAAAGGGGCAACTAGTAAAACCAAGGTCAATGAGGTCCAAATTAAGGATATTTTCATTGAAAATGGAAGCTTTATTAGCATCTATAGGATGAGTACTAAATTTTTCAGTATCATGGAGAATAAAGTTGAAATCCCCAATAACCAGCCAAGGCAAGTTATTGGAAGCAGCAGATTACTCAAGCATTTTCCAAGAGTTTAACTTGGATAGAGTGTGATAAGGATTGCCATAATAGCTTGTAAATAACTAAGGGGGGCTATTGACAGTTCTGATTATTGCATTGATATGGTTGATAGAATAATCCAAGATTTCTATGGAAATATTGCTTTTCCATAACAATTCCAAGCCACCAGCAGTGCCACTTGCCCTTCTTGGATTAACTGACCAGAAGTTGTTGACCCCAAAGTCATGCATAGTTTTCTTGAATTTATCATGCTTTTATTTAGTTTCAAATAGAAATATAATGTCAGGATTCAGTTTATTAAGCATATCATTTAGATATCTCTTAGCATCTCTGGTGCCCAACCCTTGACAATTCCATGCTAGGGAAGTAAAGAATTGCAAAAAGTAGGACACAGCTGGATACTTAGAGATAAGTCTTCTAATAATATTGTCATAGTGTTCATATATTAGGCATTGCACAATATAGGATATAGTATGAGTTCTAAAGAGATGGTAATAAAAGGTGTTAAAAGAAAGTAACATTGTTCCAGCAGAGGAGTATTCCAAAGTGTCATTAGCCATGGGAACATGAATGTTGGCCAGTTGCTCCTGAGAAGTAATATTCAGATCTTTGAATCTTTTAACACTTGTCATTTTCATACTGTTGAGAGCAGCATTAGCTTCATTGGGGATGACCTTCTTTCTCTTGGTATCTATGATAGGTGCAGATGAGGTGTTAAGAGAGATATCATCCGGGCTCTTCTTTGCTTTCCATGCATCTTTTTTCTTCTTATTAGCTTCAGATTCCATGTTAGCTTTGATTTGGGCCAAGGTAGGTAGGGTATTGAAAGGGAAGTGTTTTGGAGTGTTGGTTGATGGATTTCAAATAGTGATTGTAGGTGTAGTGGTAAACAGGTTCTTTTCAGACTTGTGAAGAAAACAATTTTTATACATTTAAATTAAACAGGCAACTAGATAAAATAATTCAAAGTTTTGGAGAAAAATACCAAAACTAGGATTCCACCATTGACCAAATAAATATTAAACTCTAAATAATATCCATGCAATTCTATCTTTAAAAATAATTCTAATATTTGCCTCAAATATATTTTTGAAGTAATAATTGTAATCACAAAGTATAAAACATCAAAAGTTTTTAAAACCCAGCATGCTTCATCAAAATAATTCACAACTATTCAATAAAAACTAATATTTCAAATTCAATTCCATGCAAATAATCAAATAATAATATTGCAATAAATAATAAAATTAGAATTATACCAATCAATATGGATCAATGGCTTCCTCCGTCTTCTCGGCTAATGGGTTTAGCTCCTCATCCCAAAAACACACTCACAAGATAAATTCATGGCTAAAATAGGTGTTTTTATTGATGTATATAAGATGAAACAGGAATTAGCAACGCTGCAGAAGTGTTACAGCGTCACTGTTACAAAGGGGTAAGTGCTGAAAATTAAACGATACTTTTCTGTTGCTGTAAAGCAACGACACTCGTTTCTGGTTTTAAGACTGATGAAGAACGACTGCCTTAGCAGGTCTGTTCTTCCTCTTCTTCTTCCTCCTCGAGCAGCAGCAGCAGCAGCAACAATACCTCCTGTAACTTCTTCTTCTCGTCTCTAAACTCCTCCTAACTCTCTCCTAAAACTTTCTAACCCTTCTTATGACTCGACCCAACCTTTTTATAACTCAACAGGGCCATCAAATCCCGATGAAATATCCTCTTTTTCTTCTCCGAGGTTGAAACGATAATCAGTTCTGTTTTCTTTTTTCCACGTGTTGTTAGCTATATAATAGCTACCAAACTCTTCCCTAGACTTGAATAGGACCATGTACATGTTAATCCAGCGTCAAAGTCCTCCAGAAATCTCTCAAAAATCTTTTAAACTCGAAACATAACACGTCTCTCTGTTGGGACTTTGAAACCCTCTCTCGGCCATTCCAGCCCAATTGGATGGGTCCAATCGATTGTACTGGGCTTGTTATTGTCTGGGAAGTTCATCCCAATCGATTTACAGCATTGAATCTCCTTGAACAGCTCAAACAATTTGCTTCCAAAATCAACAGCGTGAAACCAAGTTTTCCCGCCTTTTTTTCAGATTTGAATTATGAAGATGACCTCCCCCTTATCCAGTTCGAGAGTCCCTTTAGTACATGCCCTGAAATGGGTGCCCCTTATCCAACTTAGGGGTGCCTTTAGCAATTCTTATGGGATGTTTTCCACACTATTTCGGGGTTCCTCCAGGGTATTCCTGGGGTACTTCCGGCACGTTATCAACGGAGGTCCAAATGCCGCATTTTTAGCCAATTTCGCCACAAAGCCTTATTCTTCCAAAAACACCTACAAATAAATAAAATAACCAAATAAGTACGATATCGAGCACTAACAATATATACAAATGAGCTATATTAGACACATAAATGCGTCTATCAAATACCCCCAAACTTATTATTTGCTAGTCCCGAGCAAATCAAAACTACAAAATAAAATCCTAACTCACTGTCGCAGGCATCGTCGATTCCATTTAGCGTATGCAATAAGCCTTTAAACCCCTAGGTGGCCCTAGTGGCCGAGTTATAGTCTCGGGAGGGCTTACCAGAGATATACCCACAAAACCTGTACTCCAGACCTTAGCTATCTACGTAGAACCTTGGAAGGCACTAAAGAATCTCCTTGGTTGGCATACTTATTGACTACAGGAAGAAGTACCCTGATGCGAAATTCCAATTGCTGTACACGAGTTTGCACTCAAGCATACTAAAATTCATATAAAGTGACAGAGCTCTACTCAGATAGTTGCACTATGGACATCATATTCGGAGTCAAAACTAATTAATCACATGGATAGATCAAGAAGATGGATATAGAAAAACATATATGGTTTTGATGTTTACTAAGTGAACGGCGTTTCCCATATCTGTCTGAAGGCCTCCGCCAAAATGAACCTATCCTAATGGATTGAGATACTAGTCTGACTAATATCAACACACTGGCATATACAAGGGTACCAGTGGTCGATAACCTAACTCTAGGTCAACACAACTGGCATATACAGGGGTACCAGTGGTCGACTTTATTGAATTTATTCCTTTTGGTCAAATGGTCTGGTCTCAATATTTTTTTTTTCTTTTTTTTTTGTTTTTTTCTTTTTTTTTTCAACTTTTTTTTTCATGGTATCTCAATCACTCTAATTCACCCTAGCATTGGTAACAACTTGAATCGTGGGCCCCACCTATCACTTAGAGAAACATGGTTTAAAACAAAATAAAATAAAAATAGAAATGAAAAGGACTCAACGAGATATGGTGAAACTATCATGTTATTTCTAACACCTGAGCTCTGTGCTTTTATGAATAGACTCTTTAGATGTTTCCATCTATTCAGATTGGTTCCTCAACTCCTACAACCAAAATGCTTCCATCCACTTAGATTGGTTAGTGCAATCCCAAATAGGCATAAATTTCTAAGCTCTGGAGTTTATTTATTGCAACTAAAAAGTTAACAAAAAAGTTTCTTCCCCACCCCCAAACTTAAATCTAACATTGTCCTCAATGTTCTAAAGATGAAATTAAAAGCATGAACAAGGAGAAACTATTACCACTGGAGGGAAAAGAAATAAGGAAGGATATTACCGTATCACATGAACGCGGGAGCCTCCCAGTAAATTCTAAATTTATAGTCATTAGCTAGACATCAAATACCTCTAAAAGAATTGTCACCTTCCAAAGTCGTATACCAATAGTCGAAACAATTGTGGGTCCATAAGACCAAATAGAACTGCCACGAATAGGAGACAAATGCTCAAGATCAGAAAAATGAGCAGATAGAGCACAACCTGATCTAAAGTTTCTCGCAAGACAACTGGATTTATCTGAGGTGCCCACTTGGGCTTCATATGAGTGTCTCGGCAAACAGATTCATCCGGAAAACGGGTGTCTAACATATGGATTTTCTCCTGGACAGTATCAGGAGGATCGGGTTGTGGAGTCTGAATAGACTCAAGCGATACCTCAGATGCACTAGGCTTGAGTCCCAAGTTAGGGACTTCTACTGGGGATAATTGACAATCTCCACCCCCAAATTTAGGGTAATCACTATTCTCCGTAAGACCTTTAACTATGGCTTGAATTTCCGGATGCGGAGAGTATTTAAAATACTCTAGAGCTTCTTCTAGTTCACTACCCCCAAACTTAGAATTTTCGGTGCCTCTACATAGACTAGTCACAATGTTCCTAATTTCTAGACCATCGGGTTCTTGAAAAAGGTCAATTGCTTTCTCTAAGTTATAATCAGGTGGTTCATCCTCTACTTGCTTCATAGCTGCTATGGTCCACTCTAAAACTTCCTTATTTTCTTGAAGCATGGTCTCTGGCCTATTCTCCTGATCACTATCCAAATCGGAAGTTATAGGCAAAATCTCAGATGGGCCTACAAATGCATAATTGGGGTCCAACTTAGGAGGATCTTTAGGCTCTTCGAAATAAGGGCTTAAGGTATATTCGGTAGCTAGTAATGGTTCAAACCTAGATTTCCATATATCGGTATCTAACATAGGAATAGAATCCAACAAAGCATTTACTTGTTCAATGTTGCTATCATCGTCGAAATCCATGCTAAAACGGGCTAGACAACTCTCTAATGGATCTTCCGATTCGGTGTTTGGTACAGACTTCGGAACTAAGGTTCCTATCATGTTGACCTCTTCAATGCACGTGTCATCTAGCTCAGAATGTAGCTTATTGACATTAAAAATATTCAACTCAATAGTCATATTACCAAAAGATAGATTCATAATACCATTTCGATAGTTTATGATCGCATTAGACGTGGCTAAAAACGGGCGACCTAAAATCACTGGTATTTGGTTCTATGGGTCAGGGACAGGTTGGGTATCTAGGATAATAAGATCCACTGGATAAATAAACTTGTCAACCTCTATGAGAACATCCTCGATCACACCACGAGGAACTTTAACGGACCTATCAACTAACTGAAGTGTTATTTGGGTAGGTTTCATCTCACCAAGTCCTAGCTTAAGGTACACATGATATGGAAGTAAATTCACACTGGCTCCTAAGTCAAGGAACGCTTTCTCAACACGGTACTTACCTATTGTACAAGCAATGGTAGGGGACCCTGGGTCTTTATACTTAGGAGTAGTGGTATTCTGAATAATAGAACTCACATGACTAGCTATGAAGGCTTTCTTCTGGACACTGAGCTTACGCTTTCGCGTACACAAGTCCTTAAGGAACTTGGCATAAGAGGGAATCTGCCTAATTGCATCTAATAATGGAAGGTTGATATTAACCTGCTTAAAAACCTCCAATATATCATTAAAGTTGGACTCCCTCTTAGTCGGAACTAGCAGCTGGGGAAACGGGGCTCTGGGAACAAAGCCGGGCTCAACAGGACCCTCATTGGTCTCTTTGGAGACTCTATCAGTCTCCTCATTTTCTGGCTCAGCAGGGTGAACTACAGCATGTTCACTATCAGGCATGGCAACCTTGTTGTCAACTTTCTTTCCACTCCTAAGGGTTGTGACAGCATTCACATGATTGTACAATTTCTCTCCTTTTGGGTTGGGATCAGTACGACTAGGGAACCTTCCATCTTCTCTCTCACTTATAAACTTATCTATTTGTCCTACTTGAAGTTCTAATTTGGCAAGACTCTGGGAATTATTCTTCAATTCTTGCCTAGTTTCTTGTTGAAAGCTCATGTGGTTCTTTGTTAGCATTTCATGGTTATTTGCTAACATAGTGAGAGTATCCTCTAAGATAGAGATCTTTTTCTCGGAAGTGTTATGAAACTGGGTTTGACCTGAAGAGTTCTTAAAACCAAAACCTGGGGGAGGATGAGAATTGCTAGACTGGCCTTGACTCTGGCCCTTAGACCAAGAGAAATTAGGATGGTTTCTCCAACCAGGGTTGTAGGTTTCTGAGTATGGGTCAAACTTCTGACGGTTCTCAAACCTAGCATTGTTATAGACAGCATGGGCTTGCTCTTCACTAACCTGACCTTCCCAGAATGAGTTATCGGGCTCTATTCCACAACTAGAGACTTGGGCGGCTCTATTAGGTTCAACAAGGGACCTATTATTAGGCTGATTCAATTCCAAAGCTTCTAACCTTCTAGATAAAGCAACAAACTTAGCATCTGAACCAAAACTTGTATCTACCACATTGGTGCTACTTCTATTGACTAAGAGTCTTTTAGGGGGTTCAATACAAGATTCCCACTGTTGGGATTTTTCAGCGATAGCTCCTAAGAAGGTAAAAGCATCATCAGCATTTTTACTAGTGAACTCACCAGCGCACATAGACTCAACCATGGCTTTGATCGAATAGTCTAAACCATCATAAATAAGTTGTACGAGTTTCATATTATCAAATCCATGGTGAGGACACTGAGATAGGAGATCATTGAATCGCTCTAAAAACCTATAAAGAGACTCTCCCTCTTGTTGCACACTAGCACTAATTTTCTGCCTAACAGCTGCAGTTTTATGCTTAGGGTAGAACTTCATATAGAAAGCAGCAATAAGTTCCTGCCATGTTTCAATGGATTCAGATGGTAGGTTTTTCAGCCAGGTCTTGGCTTTATCTCTCAAGGAAAAAGGAAACATTTTAAGTTTCAAGACTTCATCAGTAAGGTCTTTTATTCTAATTGTCCCACAAATTTCCTCAAAGTCCCTAATATGAAAATAAGGGTTCTCATCATCCTTTCCTAAGAATATAGGGATCATCTGAAGAATACTAGGTTTTATCTCGAAATTAGCCGTAGTGGCTGGCAATTTAATGCATGAAGCTCGGTTGGTCCTAGTTGGGAACATGTAATCTTTCAAAGTTGCCATCGCTGGCACAACAGAAGTACTAGGGGTACTTTCCTCACGAAGAGACAGATTCTCAAAACTGAAGTTTCCAAAAACATGGCTCTCCAAAGAAGAGTCTTCGAGCTCCCTGCTTAAATCAGAAGAACTACTAGGTTTTTCGCTAATCAATCGACCTAGAGTATCTCTTTTCCAAGCCCTATTAACAAAATCGGGCATACACTAAAAAGAATTCAAAAATAAATAAAAATCCTAACAGGAAGGTTGTTCTAACAAACACACAGCAGGATGACTCACCTTTACCACAGCAAACCTAAAGATTTCTAGCAAACAACAAGCATGATGGCTCCACTTAGATTGTTTCTAGACCAGCTTCTAATCCTTCGAAAGGGAATCCGTTACAATTTAAGCAAACCCCTCTGGAATCAATCCGAGTTAAAGCAAGTTGAATCGAGGCGAGGGAAGCTCAGTGGAGCTTTGATACCCAAAACCTCACCGATCCAATGCGGCGCAGTCACGCATTCAACTCGCAGAAACCGTCAAGAACTTCGAGGTGTGCTTAAAAGAGTAACCAATATTTTTCGAATGATTATCCTGTTAAGCTCGATACCCTACAGGTCTCTTTCTAGTCCAAATTTTAGGCTTAGGTTCGCTTTAGGTTTCGTTTTCCTAAGGCGAGCAAGAAGGGAGCGGTGATGAAATCCGAACCCTTATCTTGTTTAGGCCAGGCCTTGCCCTTTACTAGGAATATAAAAACAGTCCGGTTCGTCCTCAAACAATTAGCACCTTAAGGAGTACAGTAACTCGCTTGCAGGGGATTCACGAGTGTTTCGATTGGACTTACCTCCCGTACCAGACGGGGGATGAACCGTTGTTGTCGACTCGGGCCACGACTCCTATGCCGTGTGCGAACCCGAGGGGCCGAGACGATATTGTAATCGTCGTCCTTCCCTGCAAACAATTTATATTTAAGGGTATCCTTCCGTAGGGTATAAAAAATAAAAATAAAATGTCCAAAATTCACAGTCCAAAGTCCAAAAATAAAGTGCAAAAACAAAACTGAAAGCCTAAAAAAAAAAAAAAAAAATCTCTTTTTTTTTTCTCTCTTTTACAAAATAAAGAAATCTTCTTCTTTCGCTCCTTTAGCTTTGCTTTTCGCTCCCAAACTTTAAGTAAATCACCACAAGCTTTGGCAAAATTGTCTTTCGCTCCAATCTTCAAAAATCTGCAAGGAAACAAAAAAAAAACCAAAAACGTAAAGAAGAACAAAAATAATAATAAAAATAAATCTAAAAAAAATGCTACCTAAACACAAATCCGCGTCGGCGGCGCCAAAAATTTGATGGATTTCAAATAGTGATTGTAGTTGTAGTGGTAAACAGGTTCTTTTCAGACTTGTGAAGAAAACAATTTTTATAGATTTAAATTAAACAGGCAACTAAATAAAATAATTCAAAGTTTTGGAGAAAAATACCAAGACTAGGATTCCACCATTGACCAAATAAATATTAAACTCTAAATAATATCCATGCAATTCTATCTTTAAAAATAATTCTAATATTTGCCTCAAATATATTTTTGAAGTAATAATTGTAATCACAAAGTATAAAACATCAAAAGTTTTTAAAACCCAGCATGCTTCATCAAAATAGTTCACAACTATTCAATAAAAACTAATATTTCAAATTCAATTCCATGCAAATAATCAAATAATAATATTGCAATAAATAATAAAATTAGAATTATACCAATCAATATGGATCAATGGCTTCCTCCGTCGTCTCGGCTAATGGGTTTAGCTCCTCATCCCAAAAACACACTCACAAGATAAATTCATGGCTAAAATAGGTGTTTTTATTGATGTATATAAGATGAAACAGGAATTAGCAACGCTGCAGAAGTGTTACAGCGTCACTGTTACAAAGGGGTAAGTGCTGAAAATTAAACGATACTTTTCTGTTGCTTTAAAGCAACGACACTCGTTTCTGGTTTTAAGACTGATGAAGAACGACTGCCTTAGCAGGTCTGTTCTTCCTCTTCTTCTTCCTCCTTGAGCAGCAGCAGCAGCAACAACAATACCTCCTGTAACTTCTTCTTCTCGTCTCTAAACTCCTCCTAACTCTCTCCTAAAACTTTCTAACCCTTCTTATGACTCGACCCAACCTTTTTATAACTCAACAGGGTCATCAAATCCCGATGAAATCTCCTCTTTTTCTTCTCTGAGGTTGAAACGATAATCAGTTCTGTTTTCTTTTTTCCACGTGCCGTTAGCTATATAATAGCTACCAAACTCTTCCCTAGACTTGAATAGGACCATGTACATGTTAATCCAGCGTCAAAGTCCTCCAGAAATCTCTCAAAAATCTTCTAAACTCAAAATAGAACACGTCTCTCTGTTGGGACTTTGAAACCCTCTCTCGGCCATTCCAGCCCAATTGGATGGGTCCAATCGATTGTACTGGGCTTGTTATTGTCTGGGAAGTTCATCCCAATCGATTTGCAGCATTGAATCTCCCTGAACAACTCAAACAATTTGCTTCCAAAATCAACAGCGTGAAACCAAGTTTTCCCGCCTTTTTTTTCAGATTTGAATTATGAAGATGACCTCCCCCTTATCCAGTTCGAGAGTCCCTTTAGTACATGCCCTGAAATGGGTTCCCCTTATCCAACTTAGGGGTGCCTTTAGCAATTCTTCTGGGATGTTTTCCGCACTATTTCGGGGTTCCTCCGGGGTATTCCTGGGGTACTTCCGGCACGTTATCAACGGAGGTCCAAATGCCGCATTTTTAGCCAATTTCGCCACAAAGCCTTATTCTTCCAAAAACACCTACAAATAAATAAAATAACCAAATAAGTACGATATCGAGCACTAACAATATATACAAATGATCTATATTAGACACATAAATGCGTCTATCATTGGTGACTGGGAAAATTTGTTCAGCAACAGGAAGGTCAACAACAACTGTTTCCTCATCAACCTTTCTTGGTTCATTGTTGTTGTTGGGATTAGTTCTTGCAGAAGTTTTCCACTTTGGAAGTTTTTTCTTGTAAGATCCAATTATGTTTTTTGTTAATTTCATTCTTTTATTTCTAATTTGACATGCTAGAATATCAGTGTGTGTGTGTGTGTGTCGGTGGGTGGGGGTGGGGGTGTTGAGTCAGAATTTAAGGACTGAGCTCCAAAGATGATAGGGGAATTTGAGGTAGAAGCTATGTTAGCTATGAAATTTTCAAGCTCCGACCTTTTAGCAACCTTCAGTTTTGCTTCAAACTCATCAACAACATTTGCATCAGAATATGGTCTGTGGATGATATCCTTTCCAGCTTGAGTTATTTTTTGTCTAGGGGTTATTGGTGGAGGTGTTGGTAGATGATAGTAATCAGGGTTGTTTTGATTAGGAGGTGAGGGACATGGAGGGCTAGGATGATCAAGCACTCTGCAGACTTTACAGAATTTGATGCCATTGAGAGCATAAGCACATTCCAACTAGTGAGACAAAGTAGGAGTTTCAAAAGCTTCTATTCCAAACTTTAGAGATCTGGTAACATTGATTGTAACTTTAACTTCCAAGTTTTTTTTCAAATCTGTCTCTTCCATAAGGTTTTTTGCCCCCCTTGAAAGACTCCAATTGGTTTAATTATGTTTTGTATGTCTGGGATTATATGAGATGAGATTCTCTTCACTAGAAGCCAGATCATAACTTTAGAGAATAGCTCTTCATTAATAAGCTCAAGACCATTAGGAGGGACTCCAACTAGAACCATCAGTTTGTCAAATACCCCTCTAGTGCCTCCATTCCTCAAAGTTGAGTAGTCTTTTTCATGAGTGGTTCTGAGGATGTAAAAGTTTCTTCTTCTGTTCCAAACTTCAACCTCAATTCTGCTAAGCATTTCCCAGTTTGCATTGATAAATTTACTGACTCTAGAGGTTTGAAAACATATATTGCTACAAAGTTTTCCAATGAAACACCCTTTCCAGTCTCGAGTTTGTTTAGATTTGATGTTTTCAGAATTGATGAAAACTTTGGGAACAAGTCCTCATGAATGGTCAGGGCAGAGTTCATTTGTTTTACCAGGTTATCAATGGATTGTGGATTTGAATTTGAGGAGGACGCCATGAAACTGAAATTTTGGTACCAGAGAAGAAAGTATGAAAGAGGGTTATGTTCACTAGGGGCAAAGAAGGATAGATGTATGAATGTGAGAGTGATGTTGATATGACTAGTTTTAATTTGAAATCTGTTCACGGGTATACTTTGAGCCTTGTCATAAGTGATGTAGATACCAAATTTTAAAATGAGACTGTTGGATTTGTACTTGTATCTGCTGCAGTCTTCAATAATGTTGTCGCATTAGTCTTCCATGGATAATGGCAATATGGATCGAGACCTGTTATCAATGACACCACTATGTACTATAAAGTTAATAGACTTTGAGTCAATGAGTGATGATTGCATACTTACCTTGTTACTTAGAGTATCTATTGTGACTCGAACTGGTGAAGAGGGGGTGTATTTGGACTTTGGTTTCCCTTTTGACTTAGTGTTGGACCGCCTCCATATAGTAATGGGATCGACACATTTGTTGCAAAGAGTTATAGCCCAACGTAATTTCGACCCAGCTTGCATCTGAGATGTTAAGTGGAGAGTAAGCAGCTGAGTCAGAACTGTGCGAATGGTTCATGTGAAGAACAATGAGTCTTTTCATGTCAACCATCTGGAGAGTGATAGTGTTGTGTTATCTAGCCAGTCATTTCCACCTGTCAATACCATCAACAAAATAGTTATACGGGTTAAGCGTGTGGAGATTAAGTTCCTGCAACATAGGCTATAATAACCTATTTGCGGGAGATTTGAAACGACAAAGATAGTAGGGGAATAGAAGTGTTGACTGTTCAAGTGATGATATTGGGAATCATCGCAATTTATTGGCGAAACGGTCGAGGCTTCTAGTATGAGACCTTTTGAAAGGGATTTTTCTCTTGCTGGGAGAGTAAACAGTTGTTTATCCTCAACAATTTTTCCTTCTAAAATCTTCCTGAGAAATTCATCATGGCTTGGCTGGAGGACAAGAACCCATCGATCGAAAAGGCAAACGCAAATTGGATGAAGTATAAATAAAGCCCCGTATCCATTGGTATCCTTATGAGCATTTGGTTTATCGTCTGCCTCATAGAATAGCTTTTCCACAAGGGTGTGAATCTCTCAACTTTAGAGAAAGCTTTGATTGGTATTTGAAGGACATGCAACATAACATTGAGGTGAAGATTGAGGAGGAGAGAACGTTGCACGGTGGTCCACCAGGGGATGTGCATGAGTTGTTGCTCGATTCTCCAGTTGAGAGGTTGATTCAGTTCTTCAAGCATCCCAAACCTGCTCCCGTGAATCAAGATACATGTAATCCTTTTGTGAGACCTGATTCGAGTGTTGAGCAGGGTGGATGTAGAATGCCTGGCGCTACCCATCATAGTGAGAGAAGTTCTCCTGCAGAGACACCAGAGCAAGTAAGGAAGCCAAAGCGACACGGTTCTGATGATGATGACTGGGTCTTGTATGCTTATCATCCGAAATAGGGGCCCTTTGAGGTTCATGAGGAAGTTGCAGTTGTGGCTGATCGATTTCTCATCTCTGGCTTGAGTAGGAGGGGGTTTCAGTCTATCACTCTGCCTACTGCTGCACAATTCATGGTTCGACAGTTGGCCACACAACCTTGGATTGAAGAGGAGCCCATGCATTTTCCAGTTTTGAATGCTCTCTGCCCTGCTATAGGAAAAATTGGACGAGACATCTTTGCCGGAAATAGTCAACCGGCCGCCGATCCATCATCCGATCCAGCTGCCGATTCGATGCCGCCGGTGAGTCCGATCGATGTAGAATCTGACCAATCTGATTTTGAGGATGACCACGAGGAGCATGGAGGAACTTCGTCCAGCGTTCAGATTCCAAGGCCAACTAGGAGATTGACTAGAAGTCAGACTCGCAGTGTGAGCCAAGGAACTCGGAGTCGAACTCATCGAAAGGGTTAGAAGGTGAGCACCTTGGTTTTCTTGTTATCTATAATCAAATTTCAGGAAGAGTATATTTTGAATTTTATTAAGGGGTTGCTGGTTGTAAGTCTGTGAGGAGAACTGAGATTTACAATTTGGGTTTGTTTGAAACATAAATTGGATACTTTTGGTTTTATGGATTCTTTTAGTTTTATGGATTCTGGTGTTGATATGAGTATTTGGTTTGTGTATGTTTTTATGAGATTGTTGGAATGGGTAATTGTTATTTTTGAAATTGTGTTTATGGATGGCATTTTTGATCCGAGCTTTGGTGGTTTTGACCTTAAATCGAGCACTAATAAAATTAGCTAGGATGGCTTTTGATTGAATAGTATCATGTGACCCCTGGGTAATAGATTCTTCTAGAAGTTTCAGTCTAATACTCCATTCAATCTTGATAAGAAAATTCCTTAGGAGAAAATGTAGATAGAACATCAGTGTAAAATTGTAGCTAGTCTGACGTCAAGGGATAGTGCAGAAGATAGAGGAGAAATTGTAAATGTTGCTGCTTTGAATTTATTTCCAATAGATGTGTAATTGAGACTGTAAGGTGTGAGTGCAATCTTTAGACTGAACTGGCTTAGGTACAGATAGATTAGGATTTGAATTTGAATTTGAATTTGAGACATAATAATTTTTGCAGACATTAAGGGGGAGGGATTTGAGTTGCAGGAGGAGTAATTCCTTGAACTCCTGATATTTAAAAGATTTTGTGGAATGGGGGGTTCCATCTTCCAAATTTGCATCCACTGTGATTTGATCTCTGATTGAAGTTTGATGTTGACAGTAATTCATGGAGGGGGAAAATCCAGCTTCCATACTTTTGTAGATTGTGATTTGGTTCTCTATAATTCCATTTCCTGAGATTGTGTTTCGGGTGATTTGTGAGTTTTGTGTGAAATATGTGACGATCTTCATCCTATCTCCTGTGATTTCTTTGGGATTACTGTGATTGATGCAATTACAACAACACTGATGTGAGTGATTTGGGGTCTCCTTTTGGGATCAGGTGATGAAAGTTCTTAACATTTGTGAATTTCCGACGAAAAAAATCGGTGAAATTTGACCGTTGGAAGAGCCGTCAGAAGGAAGAAGACAAAGAAAACAGCTAGAAATTGGCCAACGAAGAGAACTCTGGGAAAGAAGGAAAGGAGAGAGAGGAAAGGGGAAAGTGTTTCATACTGTTTTCTCTTACAGTTGATCACCAAGGGTTCAGTGGTACCACCACTGTAATCTTTTAATTCTTATTTTTATTCAATTTTCGAAAATTTGTTACTACATATTACAAATAAATGAAATATTTTTTTTTTGGGGAATTTGGGGTTTATGAGCAACTTTTTAGGGAAATCACCGTATCAGTGGAATAGCCGTTTGTGCTTGGCTATCATAATATTGAGCTTAGAGCTGCACATGATCGGCTAGTTCATACCAGTCTGCTGGTAACGTGATTTCACCTGTAATGTCTATATTTGCACCAACCATATATATATTCAATGATCATTCGTACACTCATACACATATTTTATAGTTTAAACATATTTTTTAAGTTCTTAATTACTTAAACCAGCCAAACCACAACCATCAATCTTCAAAGGTCAATGCTAACAAGTAACAACATTACTTTCACAGGTTAAACAATCAGCACTATCGGCTGTTATGGGCGAGTTCAGACGATTTTAGTAGCAAATCATAAACCGATCCATCTAAATCGAGTTTTTAGATTTATAACCACACACTAACTCATTACGAGTAGGATAAGAAACCTATAGTTTCATCGAGTGCGGACGGGTTTGAAAGGAGAGGCATTTTTGACACTGCAGTAGAGCTGGCAAACAAGCCAAAACCCGCGAGTTTATCCGGCCCGGCCCGACCCGTAAAAAACCTGCACCCGACACAGCTGGTATCTAAACAAGCCGGGTTAGGATTGGAGAAATGCCAGCTTGTGGGAAAACGGGCTAACCCGTCCCGACCCGCAAAACCGCGGATACAACCCGTAAACCCGTGTGTATCAATATAATATAGGTATGCATTCTAGGTTCTTCTAATGAAGCATGCCAGATACTCTAAAAACTTGACTACAAAACTAAAATCTAGTAAACTGACGGAAGTTAACAAGATAAGTTAGTACACATGTGTCCTAACCAAAACAATGAAAATACACATTAGATATGCATGCCACTCCTTCTGGTAATTAATTTAGGTAGAGAAACAAAGTTCTCCTCATGATGGTGCAGCTGATATTTGGAGTGATAAATATCATCACCGCCAGAATTAAGCTTGTGCCGCAGTTCTTTCATGTTAGGTAGAAAGACAACATCCTCTTGAGACGGTACAAGCTGAAGTTTTTCAGAACACTTAAACAGTTCTGAAAAATCAAAAATTAAATAATAATAGTTCCAGATTATAAACTTAACCTGTAATAGACTACGACCTTCCTGGAGCTATCATGCCGGGAACTTGGTAACCAAAATTGGACGATACTGGAGTACCAGGCTAGCACCAGCTAAGATCCCTGTTGGAGCCAGGTTGCGAGGAATTGGGATCCCACTCCTTGTATGACTGCAGCAACAACCATTATAAGATATTGTTGATGCGCTAGCATAGCAAGTTGCTGCTGATGAGGGGAAATGGTAACAAGCCGGGTAACCCGTAAGCCCGCAGGTTTTACCCGCTACGGGTGCGGATTGATGAAATGACGACCCGTGAAGAATATCAACCCGCAAGCTTGGATCCGTGTTAACCCGAACCCGTGTAACCCGTAACAAGTCAGCTCCGGCCCGCCCGTTTGCCAGCTCTACACTGCAGCCACAAAATGTTCCAATTATACTGCCCCAATGGCATTTCCAATTGGAGTAGATTCAGGCGAGTCCTTGTGATTTCTGGTACGTCATCCGCAGGGTGAGCACCGGTCGCCGTTTAACCTGAGCATGGTGTAAAAGAAGTGTAAGTTTAAGTGGAGTGGAAATTGGTGAAAAATTGAAAATCCCATTTTCTTTTCCATTTCCTTCGAGATTCTGGTTTCTGGGCTAGAGTTACAGAAACTCTATTGTCTCGTTCTCCAGAAATCCTTCTCCAAGGAAAAGCAGAAAATGAAACTGATATTATCGATGTTTACAAAACCTCATTCTTCATCACAACAATCACTACCAAACCTCTTAAAAAGTGGTTTCACTCCTACACTTAAAACCTCTAATAACTTTCTCCATTTCTTTTACAGAACCCACAAATTCAATTATCTCATCCATTTCCTCTCTCAAATGAAATCAAGCAACATTACACCAAACTACCAAACTCATTCAATCATAATCAAATCTCTTCTCAAAAGAAATAAATTCCAAGAAACAGAAACTTTTATAAAAACCCTTAAAAATCAAAACTTTGTGCCTGAAAAGGGCGTTTTTGATTCATTAGTTCAAGGTTTTTGCGTTTATGATAAGAATCCAGGAAAGGGTCGTTGCGTTTTGATGGATTGCTTGAGAAATTATGGTATGAAGCTTTCTCATTCTACTTTTAATTCTTTGATTCATAGTTTTTGTCTTAATGGTGATATGAGTAGAGCAATTGAAGTCTTAGAATTGATGATTAGTAATGAATTTAAGTACCCATTGAACGATTTGGTTTGTAGTTCAGTGATTTCTGGGTTTTGTAAGACTGGTAAACCTGAATCTGCACTGGAGTTTTACAAAAATGTGGGAAAAATTGAAAGTTTGGGTTGTCGTGGGGGAAATGTAGTAATGTATACTTGGCTTGTGAATGCTCTTTGTAAAGAAGGTAGAGTTGATGAAGTTAGTGAGTTGGTTTGTAAAATGGAGAAGGAAGGAGTAGTTTTAGATGCTGTGTTTTATAGTAGTTGGATTTGTGGGTATTTTAAAGAAGGGGTTTTGAACGAAGCGTTTAGAAAACATATAATGATGATTGAGAATGGAGTAAATCCGGATACGGTTAGTTATACGATTCTTATTGATGGCTTCACGAAAGAAGGTAATGTTGAGAAGGCTATTGGGTTCTTGAATGAGATGAAAAAAGATGGTTTGGAACCTAATTTGGTTACTTATACTGCGATTATGCGCGGTTTTTGTAAGAGAGGGAAATTGGATGAGGCATGGAGAGTGTTCGAGAGAGTGGTAGAGTTGGGGATTGAAGTGGATGAAATGACTTACTCGACTTTAATTGATGGGTTGTGTAGAACAGGAGATTTTGATAGGGTTTTTCGTTTGCTCGAAGAGATGGAGCAGAAGGGGATCAATGTTGGAGTTATCACGTACAATACTGTTATTAATGGGCTATGTAAAGTTGGGCGAACATCTGAGGGAGAGGTGATTTCGAAAAGTACGGAAGGTGATTGTTTTACGTATAGTACCTTGTTACATGGATATATTCAAGAAAATAACGTGGTGGGAGTGTTGGAAACAAAGAGGAGACTAGAAGAGGCTAACATAAGTATGGATGTTGTAATGTGTAATGTTTTAATAAAGGCGTTATTTCTGCTAGGAGCAGTGGAAGATGCTTACTTGATTTATAAGGGAATGCCCGAGAGAGGATTGGTGTCTAATTCTGTTACTTATTGTGCACTCATTGATGGTTATTGTAAAGCAGGTAGAATTGATGAAGCACTCGAGATTTTTGATGTATATAGGAGTTCTTCATCCGACTTTAGTGATGACAGTTATAATTGTATGATATTAGGACTTTGTGCTAACTGTATGGTAGATATGGCTATTGAGGTGTTTGTTGAACTCATAAACAAGGTTGTGTGTCCTGATCAAGTGACATATAGGACATTGATTAAATCGATTCATAAGGAAAGGAATGGAGAAGGAGTTTTGGAGTTTCTTCAACGGATTGGGGATATGGAGCCAGATATATATACTTCCGTGTGCAATGAGGCTATTCATTTTTTAATCAAAAAAGGTTCTTCAGAAGCAGCATTTGGCATGTACTTGATAATGAGGAAGATAGGCTCTAGTGTGGCAAGCAAGGGTTACTATTTAATACTCAAAAGTTTTTTTGCTGATCAAAATAGAATACTGGCGCCACTGGTGCTCAATGCATTTCTCAAAGAATATGGAATTTCTGAACCAAGAATAATTAAAATAGTTGTTCGACACTTGTCTGGAAAAGATGTAAAAAAATGCCTTCATTTTCTTGACAGGATGAAAAAGAAGCACACTTGTATAACTATTCCTACAACGGTCTTCGAAGATCTTAAGAAACAAGGTAGAGTTCTGGATGCCCATAAGCTAATTAAAGAAGTGGATGGTACTCAAACAGTTTGTGATTTATTTGGTTATTCAATAGTAGTTGATGGGCTTTGCAAAGAAGGATTTCTGAACAAGGCCTTAGATCTTTGTGTTACCATGAGAAAGCATGGGATACCTCCGAATATTGTCATTTACAATTCAGTGATAAATGGTTTGTGTAACCAAGGTTGTTTTGTTCAAGCGCTTAGGATTTTTGATTCGCTAGAGAAAATTGATTTGGTTCCAACTGTTATAACTTATAATACACTTATAACTGCTTTATCAAAAGAAGGATACCTTCAAGATGCAAAAAAGCTGCTCGAGAAGATGATTTTTCAGGAGTTCATTCCAAACACTCGTGTTTATAATTCACTGATTGATGGCTACTGCAAGTATGGGTTGTTAGATGAAGCTTTGGAGCTTCTTTCACATTTTGAGAAGAGTTTCTGTAAACCAGATGCGTTTACTATTAGGGCTCTAATTGATGGTTGTTGCAGAAAAGGAGAAATGGAAGTGGCTCGAGAATTCTATTTCGAATTCAAAGAGAAGGGAATTTTTCCCGATTTACTTGGTTTTATCTATCTGATAAAAGGACTTGTTGTGAAGGGAAGAATAAAGGAAGCCAGTGAAGCATTGGAGGATATGCTTCAAATACAATCCATCATCGAGCTGATAGATAGGAAAGTTAGTGGAATTAAAAACGAATCAATTGTAAGTTTTCTGGTGTTTTTGTGTCAACAAAAAAGAATTGAAGAAGCTTCTGATGTCCTTTATGAAGTTGGGTCCGTGGCTTATCCTTGTAAGAGGTCTCATGTATCAACAAATCTAAAGGTGTTATATGATACGGAGGCTCAAAGAAAGGTTGGGTCTTTCACTCCCCATGTAGTCAGTATGGATTCATCATCTTTGAATTTAGAAAAAGTGGATAATTTAAAAAAGCAGTGTTGGTCGGATGACTTTGAGGCTTGTTATTCTCTCATTGCATCACTCTGTTTAGAAGGGGAGAAAGAAAAAGCTAACAGGGTAGCAAAAGAAATGCTATTACATGCTTAAGCAACTTATTGATTAGAGAACTGCGTGATTAGTTACTCTTTATCCTCGGTCTTCGGAAAGTTTGCACTGGCCTTGTCTTTGCTGATGCCGCCAAAAGTATGTATGCTTTACCTTGAACATCTGCGTAGACCATTATTGTATTCCTAAATTTAATTCGTCGTCTTTCTTAATGGAATTTTGGTGGCATCAATTTTTCTTCTGAAACAAAGTAAGAAATTGTTAGATTCACCAGAGATCTCAAGTTTCTGTAAAGTAATTTTGGGTGAAAACTTACTGTTCGAAACGCTGCAGGAGGAGTTGGTGAGTGGGTATCGTCTTCTTGTGGAGTCGCTTGCAATTCAATCTACGAGGGGCTACCACCAATTCCTACCAGGGAATGTACTGATGCTGAGATCGCAGCTTGTGGTGTCATTAGAGATATCTTGCAGACACCTCCTATTGAAACGAAGACACCAAAACTTGCTCAACTCCAGGCACATTACCTGTTGAAAAGCTATGAGATAAAAGTTCTTCGATGTAAGTTTCTTGATAATTATTCTATTAATGTATTTTGGTTTTCGCTGACCATATTTAGATCCAAACCTTTGTTCTGCATGACTTCCTTGACCCTGTTAGAAGGAAGCAAATTTTGTTCCATATGATGCACTAAATTTGAATTCGCATATTGATTATTGACTTCACTCGATATTTCTTTCATTAAATCTTTTCTTTGTTGCTGATAAAAAAAGAGAAAACTCACTCATTATTTCTGCAGGAAGAGTGGCTGAGTGGGTATTGTCTTCAGCAGGAGCATTCTCTAACTGGAAGCCCATGCTGAAGTCATTTGGAAGTATGTATACTCTACTTTGAACATATCAAGTACTTACTTAGTTGAGATTTCATGTTATCCCCTTCCTGTTCCCTGTTTACGAATTGCATCCCGTAAATTAAACGCCTGTTCATTCTACGTAGGCCACACTACCTCAAAAATTTGCTTGAGAAGACGATATTCCAGGAGTTCATGAATGGTTGAGAAATATGGTATGAGTTACAGACTATCTTAGTCTAATGCTTTTAAAAAATTTCTTTTGCTCAGAACTTGGTAGAAAACCTCTTTAATGCTTCTGAAAAACTTTTTATTGCTTGCTGGTCCTGCAGCAATCCTGATTGTTTATATTCACATGATATTGGCACAAAAGAAGATAGTTTTAGTAAAGATGATAGAAGATTGGCTTATGCAAGGTACTGCACCTAATCTTTGAACTCATATACTCCTTTATCTTTCTTTTTTAAGTTCTTCATGTCTTGCAAAAAAAAATCTTGTTCTGAGGAATAGATTTTATTAATTAACACCAATTATGTCAATTATCACATCTTAGCGAAGTATAATTGTACTAAGCTTGCTATGAATATCTTGTTACTTAAGGATAGGATGTTTTAGTAAGTATAATTGATTTTGGCCCAATGTTCCAAAGTTGTAGGCAGTTTGAGACTAAAGGCTTAGTTGTTGTTGTTCCAAAGTTGTAGGCAAACAAATGAATCTAACAACTCCATTCATTTTGCTTACTGTTAGTGTTGGGTGAGCTTAACAAATTTTTCAACATGCACTATCCGTTTATTCTGAGATGGTGTTGCTGGTGAATATTGCCCTGTATGTTCTGGACTTGAACTCATGAATGCTTAAAACACTCATTTTACTTACCATGGTGCACCTCTTGTCCTATATTCGATGGTCATTTTCTTTTTTGCGTCAAGTCACAACCTTCTAAACACGATTAAATGCTTCTCATATCTTTTCTTTGGGTCATACTCCAAATAAAAAAAAGATCGAGCTATCATTTCATTCAAGAGGCATAAAGTTTCATATCTCATGTTAGTCAGAGAAGAAATTCTGGAACCAAAATCCCTGAATTTCACAGTTACAAGTTTTTTTTTTTTGTTGGACCTTGGTGTTTTAATATATTGTTACGTGATAAACCCTTGGTAGGCAAGGCAATGACCTATGCCTCATGGCAGTTAAATGAAGAATTTGCTTAGTCATCAGGTGTGGGGTGAAATGGTTGTGGAAAAACACACAGATTGATAGTATATCCTCCATTTATTTGCGGTTATGTTGTTTTTGCAATTCATGCATTTGTGGTTTAGATTTGCTGCACATGTTTTATTGACACAGCTTGCTTTTATAGGAATAGAGCACAGCAAAATATAGCTAATACAAATCATTTCTGTCAGCGTTCAGGAAGTATGCTACCTCCATCTTCTGATGATTTCTTCATTGCTGAGACTGCATCTAGCAAAATCAATACCCAAAAGTGTGGCAAATATAAGTTATTGTATGTAAGTTCACCATCTTCTTTGCAGAATTGGCTTGTATTCTTGCGTGAATCTTTGGTAAAAAATGAAGATATACAAGCTTGAAATACTGTCTATTTATCGTATGTAGAGTTTCAGAGCTATGTTGTAAAAGGCGTGCGCCTTCGGCGCTTAAGCCCCAAAGGCCCACTAGGCATAGGACCAGCGCCTAGCAAAAAAAGGTGCCAAGGCGAGGCGATATGACCAATTTATTTTTTTAAAATTTTTTCTGGGCGCCTATGGCGCCTAGGGAGCGCTTAAGCCCTAGGCCAGGCCAGGCGATGGGCTTGGCGCCTCGCCTAGCGCCTTTTACAACATAGTTTCAAAGTGTATAGATATATATATTTGATGCATGACCTTCATTCTTATTTTGGTCATAACTTGGTTATTGACTGCCATCAGATTCCTGCGCCTCAGCCACAGATCGAAACTTCTCCTCCTAATAGCAGCAGCTCTGGTAGATCTCATGTGCTTCCAGCTGCAGCTTTTTGGTATGACATTCCCTCCTTTTTAGCAACTTCCACCTAATAATTTGATGCTTCAAAAATAAATAAAAATAAATCTAATAGTTTGAGTTTCTATTGCTGAAAAAAGTTCATCTCACTTCTCAGGGGTTTACACATTTCCAATGGTCGGCAGCCAACTATAAGTTTGTCTTATTCTGATGGATCTGCCAAACAAAAACTGATTGTTCGCTTTCCTCTATAGTTGCAATCTCAACACAGGCATCTTTGTTGCATAATGGTGCAGGAAAAAGAGCCGTAATAAACTGAACCAGATAGCAATGCAAAGGTTATGTGTGTTGTAACTCCTGCTTCCACGAATTCGGATAACCACGTAGCTAAAAAGGTTATGTAGCATAGTCAGATGGGAGTCACAATGCCACCAATGGAAAATCAGGTGTTCAGGGGTAGTGTGATGGGAATTCAAATGCGAACAGATAATACACCAGGTGTAGAACAGATTGTGTTGCAGAAGAATGGTACAGTTGATAATCTATGCTCTGGAATAGACGTTATGATCACCCATCTCACTGTCCTCGAGGTAAACTATTACTCCAGATTGCGCGTCAATTTCACAAGAAAAATCTGATAGGAGTCCGGAGTTACCCTCACAAGTGATACCAGAAGTGAACAACAAAGTGAAAGAGTTATCAGCTTTCCATGAGCAAATTTTGAAGTTTTCAGAACTTACAAATCCATCATATATATTCGTTTAATTTGTTTCAAAATCTCAAATCATTGTATTGGCCATTGTTTCACCTTGGGTGTTGTTTGTTGTACGAGTAATCTAACTGTACATACGATGAAGTATTGCCATTTGCACATTTCTTAGAATCCAGTGGACTTGAAGTGAGATTTTACTATTCAAGCCTGCCCATATCTTTCTTTCAGGCGCCCATGTCTTTTTCGTCCGTTATCCTGTGCCGACTAATTCACGAAATTTTCATTTTACTTTTCGTCTATAAATAGCAGTGAAGCGACACTTTCTCTCAGTTTTATCCCGCCATTTCACTCTCTACTCTTTTCAGATTTTGAGTATCGAATTTCAAACTTTACGCAAAAATGGTGAAACCCTAGAAACTTTTTTTCTGTGTTTTTTCTTCATCTTCGTTCAGTTCTTCTTCATCGATCTGCTAATTCGATCTCTGATTTACTTTTTGATTTAGGTTGTGGCACAGAAACTCAAGGAAGCAGAAATTACAGAACAGGATTCTCTATTACTGGTAATATTTTGCGATTTATCTTCGTTTTTCTGGACTAATGTCTCAGATCTTTGAACTAATTTCTCAGAAAGGAAGTTTTTCGCTGAAATCGTTGTGAAAATATGATTTTATGTTCCATTTTTGTTATTCTTTAGTATTGTTTTAGATCACGATTGAAGATCTAGAATCGGTGAAGTGATTACAGTGTTTTTTTCCTACGATGTTTAAGATATTATCATTTGGAATTTTATTTCATCAGATCTAATTAGGTTTTTAGCTATTTTTCGTTTCCGTGAAATCAAATAGAAATCAATGAAGAATTGCTTCGTTGATTCTAAGATATCCGATTTTTTATCGGTTTTCTGCTCAAATTCCTTGTTTATTAGATATTTAAGGGTGATAATACCTAGCCGTTTTTTTTTATCGTTTATTAAATTTGATTTGAATCTCCCTAAACAGACGAGAAACCTGCTACGTATTGCGATATTCAACATCAGCTACATCAGAGGGCTTTTCCCTGAAAATTACTTCAATGATAAATCAGTTCCTGCTTTAGGTAAATTAAAGCTTCTTGTCAGATCTACTTCAAACTCTCAGAATTTCTTTGCAAATACTTTTTAGTATTTTATTTCTATTTGAATTTATCTTTTACATGTACGTGATGAACTTAGTTACTGTGATTTGTAATAGAGATGAAGATCAAGAAGCTCATGCCTATAGATGCTGAATCCAGAAGACTTATTGACTGGATGGAAAAAGGTATAATTAAGGTCTCACTTAGAACACACACAAGAGATTTGTACAAATACCTTAATTGCAAGCAAGATTACCTAAAATTGGATTTTATTTTGTGGTCTTTCAGGTGTTTATGATGCGTTACAGAAGAAATACCTCAAGACACTTCTGTTCTGCATATCTGAAGCTATTGATGGACCTATGATAGAAGAATATGCTTGTATGTTAAATCTCACTTCTTCTTGCATTTGATAAGCTAGACTTTGTCATTGATAAGTTGGAGTTGGATTTTACTTTGTGTACTCTTAAATAGCTTTGAATTCTGGATGGAGATTGATAAATGAAGTTTGTACTCATACATGAATGGATTGTGTTGTGCAGTTTCATTTAGCTATTCGAATTCTGACAGTGAAGAGGTGATGATGAACATAAGTCGAACTGGAAATAAAAAACAAGGAGCAACATTCAAGTCTAATGGCAATACAGACATTACACCAAACCAAATGAGGTATACTAGCGAGCATTTGAGGTTGTTAGATTTTGGTTTTGTTTTTTGCTCTTTGTGGTTTGAAATCCGGTGAGTTAGTTTGTTGACTGCCTGACTGTGTTTAAACACTTTTAACTTGGTTTTGGCAGGAGTTCTGCTTGTAAAATGGTCCGAACTCTGGTTCAATTGATGCGAACACTGGACCGTATTCCAGAAGAGGTACACAAATTCATTAAGATCTTCATATGGAAGTTTTATTAGGTGATCAAATAAGTTGCATGTCTATAAGTTCATTTTTTCTTATGTGTTTCAGCGTACAATCTTGATGAAGCTTCTTTATTATGAGGATGTCACTGTGAGTTTCTTTGGCCTTGTTTAATGGATCCTTTTTGTTTGTCTTTTACCTGGTTTTGTCTAAATATTGCTTCTAGTCCGTATTTGCACCATTTTAGAACCCTAGCAGTGATCAGTGTCCAACTGAAGTAAAATTACACAATTCATGGACTAATATATGCAAAAACAACTGCACAAAAGTGTGGTACAGTAAACATGGTTATCTATGTTCTGCTGTAACTAAATTTTTGCAGATGCCTTCTGAAACTGAATTCCCCTTGATTATCTCCGTCCGGCTCTTATATGTATTGTCTTCTCATCCCGAGTCTGTCCCCATGGGTCTTGGATGCATGAACAGAAGTATTTGTACTGTTAATATACTTGTTCATTAGATTAATAGTTTGTAAATGTTTTGAATCTTGAATGGAAATACTATTCTAACATTCAAGTTGTATTTTGGAAAACCTGCAGCCTATAGACTATGAGCCTCCATTCTTCAGAGGCTGCTCAGAACAAGAAGCTAACCATCCATGGTCGAAGAACCCTCTCAAAATGGAAATCGGGAATGTTAACAGCAAACATTTTGTACTAGCTCTCAAGGTAAATTGGTAATTTTAAATTGTGCATGAGTGAAACCTGAGTTTAGGTTTTTCTGATCATTCAAGTTCAATTTGAGTAATCAAGTTTGAAACTTTGCAGGTCAAAAGCATCCTGGATCCATGTCAAGATGAAAACAATGACATGGAAGATGATGAGGAAATCAGCTTGGGTGTTTCAGATTCAGATAGCGAGGTACACTTATAGCATAACTTATTTGTCATGTTACAGCCTCTATTTTCATTCAAATTTTTGGGAAACATGGTTGAAGCTCGAGAATAGAATTTGAAAAACTCTGAAATGTTTTGTCAGATGAGCCATTCAGCAAATGATGATGACGGGTACTTTGTAGCTCCTGTAGGTAATTATCTCCCATTTCAGCCTTTTCCTCATCTCTGTCCTCTTCCATTTCATTTCGCCACTTTAAAACCTAATAATTATGATGACAGATAAATCCCGATCACGTGAAAACAATGGCATGCCGGATCATGAAGGTGGGTTAGATGTTTTGAATGACTAACAGCAAAAGCCTAATGTAGTTACAGTGGCTTAACTATAGTCAATATTCACCTTGACTTAATGGTTTAAATCTGTTACAGATGATACACAGGATGCAGAAGAGGACGGACATCAGTTAACACGTGTAAGAGACTGGATTAGCTCTCGCCACATTGACAATGTTGAATTGACTGATGTTCTCTCTAGCTTCCCGGACATATCAGTGGTAAGTAGTACAATCAACTCATAAGTGCACTATGTGGTTGCTAAGTTAGAAAATGTCATATTCATCCAAGTGACTTTATGGAGTCGGATTTTGCAGCGAGCAAGGCAAAGTTGTGGCACCTTTAGCTACAACTTTGACAATTGTAGCAAACCGTAGTCATATTTAACAATCTTGAATTGTAGTACAATAGCAGAGCCGTAAATGAATGCTGTTCTAAGTGGGATTGTTCCAGTGCTTAGGCAATGTTAATTTAGTTCTGTCTGATTCTCCAGTAATTTGGTGTAAAGGACTAATATAAGGGTTTCAACTTGTTCTCGTTTTGCAGGGTCTGACTGAAGGTGAGCAAAGATCTTGAATCCATATGTACAGTTGAAGCATTTGCAGAAAGCAGTTTTCTTTCAATTTCAGAACATTAATTCTTTTTATTTCCCCAGAAATCATGGATAAACTTGTAAACCAAAATATACTGTCAAGAACGGGAAAGGATTCTTACTCCATCAGCAAGCTGAAGGTTAATTCTCTTTCAGTTCATATTTGCCTCCAATATCTAATTGTCATGGTCATCATCATTGTCTAGATCACTAACCAAACTACCTCAGAAACCCAATCAGGCAATTGTCGTGAAGGAAGAGATGGATGTACAAGTAAACCAAGTTGATGAGAAAGTTCAGCGAGGGAATGATGAAGACTACTTGTACTTGAAGGTCAGTCGGCTTTCAGTGTAAATGAAAAGCACCTCGTCATGGTAACTTGGTAGTTTTTCTATCAAGATAGATAAGGCATAGTTTAAAACCCAAGCCTTCCCCCTTAGTCCTTCTATTGTGATGTCTAATCTTATTGTATTTCAAATTGTAGGCTCTGTATCATGTCCTTCCACTGGATTATGTTACAATATCTAAACTTCAAAGTAAGCTGGAAGGAGAGGCAAATCAGGCAACTGCGCGTAAACTGCTCGATAAGATGGCTTGTGATGGATATTTGGAAGCCAAGAGCAAACCAAGATTAGGTAACATAATCAACTTCTTGAACCAGGATTACTCAGTTTTCTCAATTTAGCATGTAACTAAAGTTAAGTGCTGAGAATGCAAGTTTCACTATGATAATCGTATGTACTTTTCCCCAGGTAAACGTGTCATTCGATCTGAATTGACTGACAAGAAGCTACTTGAGGTCAAGAATGTTTTGGAGATCAAGTTATCGGTAATAATAAGTCATATTACGATTTTGCTTTGTTCTTGATTCCGTGGTTGAATTAGACATTTCATAATGTATTTTCTTGAATTAAACAGGAAATGGAGATAAGTGAACCTCAAAACATATCAACCTGCGGTGGTCTCCACTCTGTTGGTTCTGATCTTACTAGAACTCGAGAAAGATCAGTTGATACTCAGCAGAATGGATCGTCTAGAATCCAGGAGCAACTTGGAAACAACACACCCATTGGCAGAAATGAGGTTTAACTCCTTCTCTGTCTGTTTCCTGTTTTGATTATATATTATAGCTCTTCTAGTACAAAGTACAAACACCATTCTAACTTTACGTGTCCTATGTTTTGATATGCAGCCTGCAGTGTCAAGGGAGAGTGGTATACCAGGGAATGATAAGCAAAACATTGTGGATGAGAGAGGATTCACCAACTGTCGTGAGGGTGATGATACCTTCTGTAGTCGTCCCAGGCATGAAAAGCGCTTCAGGAAAACTAGCACGGTATATATTCTATCCTAATCTAGTAAATCCTCATTGTCTAGCATATTACTTTCCAACTTAAATTCCCTGGTTTTGACTTGTAAGGTCTTTACTAGACAGTAGTGTTAACTAATTAAAATCATATTAAGCCTGATTCTTTTTGCTGTTTCATTTCTATAATCATACTTATTCAGTTGTAATGGTGGTTGCAGGTGAAAGAGCCCATCCATCAAAACATGAAGCGTCAGAAATCTCAAGGTGGTGGCGCATTGGAGTAATAGATTATTGAAATCAAAAAGAGGAATAGCACATAAAGTTCTGGTGATTAAAAATGACCTGATAACTGTCTATCTGCTTATTAGATGAGCAAATTTTGAAGTTTTCAGAACTTACAAATCCATCATATATATTCGTTTAATTTGTCTAATAGTTTCAAAATCATTTGTATTTGCCATTCTTTTCAACTTGGTGATGTTTCTTGTATGAGTAATCTACCGGTACAAACGAAAATTGATGAAGTATTCCCATTTGCTAATTTCTTAGGATCCAGCGGACAGGCAGTCAACTCTCTTGAACTGGTGAATGCATTATTCCAACTTCCCTTACAAAACAATGAGTTCACCGAAGGCACAAAATAACCATTCCAGCCAGGCAGGAGGAGTATGCTGTGTACCGACTACCGGGTCTTATATTAAAAGAAGCCAATAGAGGGCTTCACCTAATTAGCGAGGATGAAACTGAAATACTGGATGCATCCTGATGTAAAATAAAAATAAGAAAAAGTATTTGAAAATGGATAAGATGAAACTGTTTACATCCTATTTTAACATTTTTGCCCATTTAAACAGTATCAAAACTTTGATGTCTTTTTCACCCAAAAATTGTTTATTTTGGTCTTTTTAACCAATTTTGTGATAAAGATTTTGGTCAGTTTTTTTAGGGAAAATTAAAGAGTTTTGGTCCCGCACGGTTGGGTTCTTATTACAGTTAGTCGTTTTTTTTTTCTTTATTTGTGATAGCATAAAATCTACGGTTAGTTTTTTATCGGATGTCCCTGAACCGTAACTGGTTGGCTTATTTAAAAGTAGGAATTACCAATAGGTACTATTATGGTAGTCTTAGTTAATGGCAGGTCCACCCACTAAAGCCCAGTAACTAGAGGTCCATAGTTTTAGAGAAGAAAAAAATTGGACCCAAAATTTTATTCACAGGTCCTAGACACGTGCGAGACTATTGGTGTACATATTTATAATACCCAAATTAACCTTTAGTGCAATAAATATATAAACAAGGGATTGATTATTTTTTCCAGATTTGTTTTTTCTTTTCTCTTTCCTCTCACTGCTGCTACTGGATTTTGATGAAATCCAATTCATTTTCTTCATCCTCTCTCGTTTGTGTATCATGAAAAGTTCTGGTGATGAATATTTTTATAAGGTCTTGATCGATTCACGAATCCAAGATCGATTCTGTTTATATGGAGCTTCTGGTAAGTTGATTTAATCATTAATTAGTTGATGTTTGGTTATGTTTTCCGGTCTTCGTGCTTAATTAGATCTGATATTTTATTTTCATTTTGTTAGTATTTGATTTGTTTTTAGTTTGATTTTGTATATTAATCATCAGTACGTATATGATGTACTGGTGGTTTTTGATGAAAATAGTTCAGATCTAGTTATAAAATCATGTTTTATGTTCATTTCGTTACTAAATCTGATATTTTTAGTTTTGTTTTTGTTGGATTTTGGTTTAGTTTCAGTTTTCTTTTGTGTATTAACCATCAGTACGTGTATGACGTACTATTTTTCCGCGTTTACTATGCATCTATAGGTTTGGTTCCAGTTTTGGTTGTTTATTAACCATCAGTTCGTATATGACGTACTGTTTTTATGCATCTTAATCGTAATTATTCGATCTTTTTGGGTTAGATTATGATTTTTTTTAGCTTATTTGAACTTTCAATTTGATTATCTTGTTATTTTCGTTTCACGGGTATCTATGGATTCGTCTATATTCAATTTGATTATTATTTTCTCAAAATCATGTTTGTTTGTTGTTTCACGGGTATTATCCGGCAGTACATATGTTGCATACTAATTTGAACTTCTTTTGATTTTGTTTTATTCTTAGTTTTATCACTTGTTGTGGTTTGATCCATAAGTACATATCTTTCATACTAAAATAAGACTCTCGATTATGTTTTTTTGATAGATTCATTACATGCGGTTTGTTTTTTAGTTCATGAATCAGCAGTACATATGTGTCATACTGATACGAAGTGCTTTTGATTATGTTTTATTCTTAGTTATATCATTTGTTGTTGTTTCATCCATAGTGTTTTTATTCTTAGTTATATCATTATGTGGAATACTGATACAAACTGTTTTTTTTTTTGGGTTGATCCATTAGTACGTATGTGTAGTACTGAATATGTGCTTTAATTCGTCTATATTCATGGATTCGTCACTTTTTCTTTACATGCAGTTGATTTTTTAGTTCATTTGATTTTCTTTTATTCAAAGTTTTGCCACTGTTTGTCTGTTGGTAGTTTAGTTCGGGTTAGGCATAGGAATAGATCGTGGTGGCCGTGGCGTATAATGGGATTTCCTGAATTTCTTGATGGTTGCGTCCTTTCTCTGAAGGATCAAACTCCGGTGAAGTTCTTGGGACGATATAATGCAAACATGTAAGTGTTTCGATATTCTTGTTTATGTAATCTTGTTTAGTATGAAGTGTGTTTTAATGGGTGTGCATAATGTATGTACTGCATTCTCATGCATTTTTAGTGTGTTTTGATGAGAGTGTGTAATGCATGTATTGCATTCTCATGCATTTTTAGTGAGTTTGATGGAGTCCATAATGAATGTACTGTATTATTCCCAGATAAGTATTGTAGAAGGTTTTTGCAGCTTCATTTGGTATAATTTGGCAGTGCGTATATGCTGCACTGCTGAAAATTCAGTTTATATACGCTACACTGACGAGAAATCAGTGTATAAATGTTGCACTCTGTAAAAATCACAATTTACACTTCATAGAACATTACAGTAGCTGCTGGTTTTTTGCTCCATAACTATTATTCTGCACTAAGCATAACCAAGTAATCCGCTTGGAGTTTTTATACATTTTTTGATCATCTCAGTTGGTCACTTAGCAGGGGGCTCAACAAGACGTGCTAGTTGATATGGTTGCATAAAGTCATTTTTACAAGCAGAGATTGGTACACCTTATCAACACAACTACGTAAGACTCTTGCTTAAGTTTCTTTTTCGCATAGAGGAATACCAAAAAAAAACTAATAAACAGTTTATCTCCTTGCTATACCTTTTTCTCTTAGTATACCAGCACCGTCGTCTATCCGCTGGACAACCCATAACGATTTTAGTTTCAATTTTTAAGTATATTCACTCTATAATTACCCAAGTTGGACTAAGTGAAGTATTGTTCATTATGGGGACATTTATAGGATCTTGTACATATTTTTCTTAACATTAAATCCGTGTTATTATGTTTAAAATCCACTGAAAATATGAGTGCATCCAATATGTACTGATAGTTGTGAAACGAAGACTTGCCTTTCTTAGCATTACACATAGGTTTAGATAGAATTAGTTGTGTTTTGTAACGCAATCACTGTCATGGTGTGAAAGGAAGAATTTTGTTTCTTAGCATTATCCATTGGTTATATGATCTTTTTGGGTTGGTAATGGAATTGTCTTATTAAGCAGTTTATGTGTTGGTTCGAGAACGATTTTTTTTTGGATTATACAGTATGAATTGAGCTTATTCAAGGATGATTTTTGTAGATGTAAAACATGAACTGAGTGTAGGTATACTGTCAATAAATTGGGTGTATAAGTACTGTCAAGAAATAGTTATTTGTTGCCTTCGAAAAAGAAAGGACCGAATAAATTGAGTGCAGATGTACTGTCAAGAAATTGAGTACATCATTTATAGACTGGAAAACATTTTGCAGGATTATTACTCTTCGTTAGTTGGTATGGTTTGCTAAACGCCTAAACGTCTTAAGAGTTTTCATTGGTAATGGGTGATAAGTGCCTTAAATACATCTTTTGAATGTCAATTTTTTATGCTTTTCTTAGTTATTTCTCTTGTATTTTTGTATATTACGTTTGTTTTATTTTGCTGGCATTTTGGAGTCATGTTACATGAAAGAAGAGGAGAAGAGGCATAATTCATCATTTTGGCTACGCTAGGTGCTAATGGATTTGAAGCCAAGGCAGTCACACTTATTAATCGGGGTAGCTACCTGCTGTGATAAGGGCCAGTCTTATACGCAGCAACAACAAAGCTAGGTCCTAATACACTCGACCAGTTCCGCTCATTTCATCTCAGTCTACAACCAAAATACGAAGAGCTGCTGCCAAGAGTTCACCGTTGTCCAACAAAGTCGACCAGCAGCTAGTCACGGTTCTTGTGGTCGTGTTTGAGGAGGAAAGGCGTGATCCAGAAGCTCAGAACAACAAGACAGAGTGAGAGATATATATCGAGAAACCAGTTGGGAAAGAGTTGTTGTCTGTCATTGATTGGAATGAAGATCAAGGGAGATCAGGACTGGGATCTCGAAGCTGAGAAGGAAATAAAGATTGGGTATTCAATTTTGGAGAGTTTGGTTTGATTTTGAAGTCGCTTTGCTGCCAAGAGAAGGCAGTGAAGAGAAGACAAGTTAATATAAAGGATTTTTAAATGCTACATACGGGCAACTCCAAATAAAGCTTGATTTAGAACTTGAGATAAACATGGAAACATTGGTCGAATATTCAAAGATTGAGTTTGTAAAACTTGGACGAAAAACCAGTTAAGAGAGTGAAGCTTCTTGCCGTTGATTTTGATACTTAACAGTGCAGAAGATATGTACTCGAATTTATAAGTATATAAGCTATGTGTACTCAAATTTGTAAGCAGTGCAGCGGATATGTACTCAATATAATAAGGGTGTAGACACACCACACGTTTGGTAGTAGAGGGTATTATGGTCATTTCAATGTTTTCAATTAATTTTGGACCTCCAGATAAAAAAAAATTCCGGTTGGACCCTACTATAGATAACCTTATGGGCTTAGGACCAAACAAGAAATTTTCCTATTTAAAACCAAGTCCAACCGTAAAAGTTTCTGGATTTTTTTTATTCAGGATTTCTTACAGTTAGGTTTACGAAAGAGTCGAGCCCAACCATAAATCTACTTAAGGTTACAAACCTAACCGTAAAAACATATGAAAAATATTTGTTTTTTAAATCTACGGTTAAGAACTCCTAACCGTAACATCTTCTGACCACAAGTTTAGGGTGAATGTGTAACATAATTTTTTTCCTATTTTATCAAATTTAATCCTAATATCCCATGATCCTAATGTCTTGTTAGTTGGTTGTGGTTATAAAAATTCTAATCAGACTATCCTAATTTTTTGGATCACGGATTAATCCAAGATGATGAAATGATTCAATTGAAAAAAAAGGAAGAGTTTACGTGATGAAGGAGAGGAAATTAGAAGAAGAGGAGCAAAATTTTTTTTTGATATAAAATTAAATTTTAATTTTAGTTTTTAGGTTATTATTTTAGATTGAGGATAACTTACACATTTTATATTGTATGAAGATGTCTCACAATCAAATTTTCAGTCACCAGAAATCCATGTGAAGTCCCGGAATGTGACGCCCCAATTTGTCTAGTTAAAATGCATTCCGCTCCTGCTCTTGTGTCATCCCCCCACCCCTCAAAAAAATAAATAAAAAATGAACCCTAGAATTTTCCCATTTTGAAAATGAAAACCTGTGTTAGAATTTCTGTAAGACTAGGAGTCTAATCTCTAGTTGTAAGATTTTTCTGGTTTTGATTGAAGTTATGGAGGGTGTAGGGAAGAATCAGACGAAAAAGATAAGATTAAGATTAAAGAAAGAGAGAAAGCAAGGGAGAGAGGAGGAATTTCTGGCTTCTTCTTCAGATACTGTATCTGCATCTACCATCTCCGAAGAAGATCTCGAAAAACTAATGAATTCCATCAAAAAGGAACCATATTTGAAACCTATTGTTGAAGATATTGAGATTGGTGGTCCAATTGTAATGATGATGTACTTGAATAATCCAGAGGTTCTACTCAAGTTGGGGAAGGCTATGGGATTTGTAGATTCAAATGGAGAATTTAAAATAGCGGCTGTGGCTGATTATATAGAAGATAAAGAACCACCACACCTCTGGTGTTAGCTGATTACCATGAGATTACCACTTGCATGCGGAGTTGATTAAGGTAACAAAAAAAATTATGGAGGGAAGGGCAACCTTGTGGATCATCTAACAACAGTTCAGAGAATTCAAATTCAAGACAAGGGAAGATTTGTTTTGTTTTGTTTTCTATATGAATAGTTCTACACCCAATGAGATAAAAATTGTGATTTCTCCTATGAAATTCTTTTGAGAAAGTGATTTCATGTAGAGCATTTCCAATGCTAGTGTCAAATAAATCTTTTGTGGAGGTCATGGTTATTTGAGGTTAATCATGTATGGAAGAATACCTTTTAGCTGGGGTCTTTTAACTCTCCATGTAGTCATTATGGATTCATCATCTTTGAGTTCAGAAAAAGTGGATAATTTGAAGATGCAGTGTTGGATATCGGATGACTTTGAGGCTTGCATCACCCTATTAACTAGGATTTAGTGTCCAGACCTTATAATGAAGGGGGTTTGGGTTTACGAAATGTGGAAATCACTAATTGTGCTGCTAATTTGAGGCACATGATGAGTGGTAAAAGCACTATATGGACTGAGTGGATTCATAAGAGCATCATCAACAATTAAGAAGCTGATTCTGAATTGTTTTGTTTATCATGTCTGGAGATAAGCAGGATTTTACAAGTGAATTTAGCAGATCAAGTGGGTTACTCGATTTTAGATGATGTGAGAAGTAGGGTGCTCCCCATTTCCTGCAAAGTTGAGGATAACTCCTATTCTAGGAGCATTATGGACAGACTGATAGTTAGTTGTGAATTTATGTTGCCTGTTATTGAGTTCTGCTCTTGGCTTGCTCCCGAGCCTGATTTTGTTATGATTAACTCTGTTGGTTCAAAGAAGTTTCTTAC